>NC_064287.1:52320077-52339335 GCF_019186545.1 Solanum stenotomum | reverse complement strand
CGGACCAAGGAGGTAATTAACAAGAAAAGAATTATCAACATAGATTTAGTGTGATACTATCTAATAGGCTAGTGTCGATTGGTGCGAAGTAATAACTAAGCCAAACATCGATTATGATGTCTAATATGAGGTAAAGGTAAGGGTTAGTAAATTATACACACGTAGCCAGACCGAGGTGCGGGGTGAAATTCTCCAGATGCCGGACCAAGGATTTAGAGATACCTAACTTATCACTTTGCATGTAATACACTAGAAAAGGATTGTTATTACTAGGATTACTGCGTTATGAGATTATGGAAAACACGCGTACCGTAGTGATTTCTCTTATCTTGATAACAACCAAAGTTGAAGTTAATTATTGATTACAATATTAAGTCTTACTATTTGTTTACACAAGCACAACCCCCCTTTTTATTACCTGTTTCTGGAAATAATTTGACTAATCGAATATAATTGTTGGTTAAAAGTAAAGTCTAAACCATTTTCCTCGTGGGATCGATCCCAACCTACAAGTTGGGTTCTTTACTTGATAACGATCGCTTATGCTTCTGAAAGGAGGTGTAATTTGAGCGTATCATGTCTCGCTATGCTCCTGAAATGGTTGCGGACATGAGGGGTAGGATGAGTTTGTTTGTTGTTGGTTTGGGCCGTCTATCAAGCAAAGAGGGCCGAGTAGTAAAGCTTATTGGGGAAATGGACATTTCGAGGTTGATTGTCTATGTGCAGCAGGTAGAGGAAGAGAAGCTAAGAGATAGGGAGGAGTTCAAGAACAAAAGGGCTAAGATAGGGAATTAGTCTGGGCAGCAAAAGAGTAATGCCAACCGGTCGTCTTTCCAACAGAAGCAAAAGGGACCTGCTCTATCATCTGCTAGTGCACATGCACCTAAGAGTAAGGGTGAGTACTATGGTCAGAATTCTAGAGCTAAGTATGTCTATTCTCAGGGCAGTGTGGCGCAAGGGGGTAGTAAGCCTCCTGCCTGCGCCATGAGTGATAGAAACCATTCAGGTGTTTGTCGTGAGGGCTCCACTGGTTGTTTCAAGTGTGGTCAGAGTGGGCATTTCATGCGAGAGTGTCCAAAGAACAAGCAGGGTAATGGGGGCAATAGAGCCCAGTTTTCTTCAATCTCTCCACTGACATGACTAAACCTAGAGGAGCTACTTCTAGTACTGGCGAAGGAACAAACCGTTTGTATGCTCTCAATAATCGCCAAGAGCAAGATGATGCGCCAGATGTTGTCACTGGTATGATTCAAGTCTTTGACTTTACTGTTTATGCTTTGCTAGACCCATGATCAAGTTTGTCTTTTGTAACTCCTTATGTTGCTATGAATTTTGATGTTATTCTTGAGCAACTTAGTGAACCATTCAGTGTTTCCACACCTGTTGGTGAGTCTATTCTAGCAGAGAGAGTATATCGTGATTTTCCCATTTCCATCAATCACAAGAGTACCACAGCTGATTTAATTGAGTTAGACATGGTAGACTTTGATGTCATTCTTGGTATGGACTGGCTTCATGCCTGTTATGCCTCAATTGATTGTAGAACTCGAGTAGTCAAGTTTCAGTTTCCAAATGAGCCAATCTTAGAGTGGAAAAGCAGTTCAGCAGCGCCTAAGGGTCATTTCGTTTCGTACCTTAAGGCAAGGAAGTTAGTTTCAAAGGGGTGTGTCTATCACTTAGTCCGAGTAAATGACTCAAGTGTTAAGGTACCCCCTATTCAGTTAGTTTCAGTAGTAAATAAGTTTAATGATCTTCCCGGGGTCCCTCCAGAGAGAGATATAGACTTTGGTATAGATATTATTCTAGATACTCGTCCTATATCTATTCCGCCATATAGAATGGCACCAGCAGAGTTGAAAGAGCTCAAAAAGCAGTTAAAAGACCTTTTAGAGAAAGACTTTATTCGACCAAGTGTCTCACCTTGGGGTGTTCCAATCCTGTTTGTAAGAAAGAAAGATGGTTCCCTTAGGATGTATATAAACCACCGTCAATTGAACAAGGTTACCATCAAGAATAAGTATCCTCTTTCAAGAATTGATAATCTTTTCGATCAGTTTCAAGGTGCTTCTTAGTTTTCGAAAATAGACCTCAGATCTGGCTATCATTAGTTAAGAGTAAGGGAATGTGATATTCCAAAGACACCTTTCAGAACCAGATATGGTCATTATGAGCTTTTGGTCATGTCCTTTGGTTTGACCAATGCATCAACAACGTTCATGGACCTTATAAACAGAGTCTTCAAACCTTATTTAGATAAGTTTGTTATCATCTTCATTGATGACATACTAATCTATTCTAGGAGTGAAGAAGATCATGCTAGTCATCTCAGAATAGTTCTTCAGACTTTGAAAGATAAGGAATTATAAGCTAAATTCTCTAAATGTGAATTTTGGCTTGAGTCTGTGGCATTATTAGGTCATATTGTGTCTGGAGAGAAAATTAAAGTTGATACCAAAAAAATTAAGGTAGTGCAGAATTGGCCTATACCCACATCTCTAACTAATATTAGGAGTTTCTTGGGTTTGGCCGGCTTTTATAGAAAGTTTGTAGAGGGGTTCTCGTCCATTTCGTCACCTTTGAAGAAGTTGACTCAGAAAACAGTGAAATTCCAATGGTCTGAAGCTTGTAAGAAAAGCTTTCAAGAATTAAAGAAGAGGTTGACTACTGCCCCAGTCTTGACCTTACCAGAAGACACACAAGGCTTTGTGGTGTATTGTGATGCATCTAGAGCTGGTTTGGGTTGTGTATTAATGCAGAATGGTAAGATTATAACTTATGTCTCGCATGAGAAGAACTACCCAACCCATGACTTAGAATTGGCTATCATAGTATTTGCTTTGAAGATATGGCGTCATTATTTGTATGGGGTTCATGTTGATGTATTCATTGATCACAAGAGACTTCAGTATGTGTTTACTCAGAAGGAACTTAATCTCAGACAGATGAGGTGGTTAGAATTACTCAAAGATTATGACATGAGTATTCTTTACCACCTAGGTAAGGCTAATGTTGTTGCTGATGTTTTAAGCAGGTTATCTATGGGTAGTACCGCCCATGTTGAGGAAGAAAAGAAAGAGTTAGCAAAAGATGTGCACATACTTGAACGCTTGAGAGTAGACTTATGGATTCCATAGAAGGAGGAATAGTGGTGACAAATGGGCTAAGTCATCATGAGTGTCAGAAGTGAAAGAAAAGTAGGACCAAGACCCCATTTTGCTAGACTTAAAAGCAAATGTTCATAAACAAAAAGTATTAGCTTTTGAACAAGGGGGAGATAGTGTTTTGATATATCAAGGTAGATTATGCGTACATATGGTGAATGGACTCCAAGAGAGGATCATGGAAGAAGCTGATAGCTCCAGATATTTCATTCATTCGAGTTCCACAAAGATGTATAGTTTACTACTTAATTACTCATCATAGCTACAGTTTACTATAGGATGACGAAATCATCCCACTTTTTGCCGGTAAAGACTACCAACTCAGCAGAAGATTATGCTAAGCTTTATATTCAAGAGGTGGTAAAACTTCATGGGGTTCCAGTCTCCATTATTTAAGATAGAGTTGCGCAATTTACTGCACAGTTTTGGAAGTCATTCCAAAAAGGCTTGGGTTCAAATGTGAACTTAAGTACTGCATTTCATCCTCTGACAAATGGGCAAGCAGAGCGCACTATTCAGACATTAGAAGATATGTTGAGGGCTTGTGTGATTGATTTCAAAGGGAATTGGGATGATCACCCACCTGTCATTGAGTTTGCTTACAACAACAGTTACCACTCTAGCATCCAAATGGCTCCATATGAAGCTCTTTATGGGAGAAGATGCAGATCTCCTATTAGATGGTTTGAAGTTGGTGAAGCAGGGTTGATAGGACCAGGTTTAGTTCACCAAGCTATGGAGAAGGTGAAGGTGATTTGAGAGAGGTTGAAAATGGCACAGAGTCGTTAAAAATTCTACATTGATGTTAAGAGAAGGCCGTTAGAATTCGAAGTAGATGATTGGGTATATCTAAAAGTTTCATCCATGAAGGGTGTTATGAGGTTTGGTAAGAAGGGGAAACTTTGCCCCGGTATATTAGACCTTATCGAATATCCAAGAGGATGGACAATGTAGCTTATGAGTTAGAGTTACCACAAGAGTTAGCAGCGGTTCATCCGGTATTTCACATCTACATGTTGAAGAAATGCATGGGCGATCCTTCATTGATCATACCAATTGAAAATATTAGGATCAAGGATAGTTTATCTTATGAGGAGGTTCCGGTTCAGATTCTAGACCGCCAAGTTCGCAAGTTGAGGACAAAAGAAGTTGCATCAGTCAAAGTCCTTTTGAGGAACCAATTTGTTGAGGGAGCTACTTGGGAAGCTGAAGAGGATATGAAGAAGATATATCCACATCTCTTTCAATCCGGAGAAAATGCAGACCAAGGTATTACTTTTTTTCTTAGTACTGTCTGAATTATGAGTAACAATGTTAATTGTTGCATTTGTTTGTTGGGAGTTTGAACTTGATGTCACTACCCTTAGCTTAGTAAGAGTAAATCTCATTCGAGGACGAATGTTCCCAAAGGGGAGATAGTGTAACATCCCGCAACTAGAAAGAATTAGAACGAAGTTTAAAATCTAGAAATTTTCATTTTTGGAAAGTATAAGTAAATCTGGAAAAATTGTTAGTAAGTTAAAATTGAGTTTTGGTCAACTTCAAACGATTATAACTCCTAGATAATAATGAGTTAGGTGTAGTTCCAGATATGGTTGGAAATCTCTTGGGACAATCTTTCTAACGCCGCCAAGTTTGTGGGATTCCGAGTTTGTTTGAGCAAGTTATACCCTTTGGAAGTTGGGCTGTTGGATTAAGGAAATGTCCAATCCAGAAATTTAAGGGGTATTTTAGTCTTTTCACTGCCCTATTATTTTAATCCATTTTTAGGAGTTTAATATGGGTCAATTCAGAACTTAGTCAGTTTTAGAAAATCAGAATTTTCACTCTAGGGCTAAGGATAAATGAGAAGAGAAAAAGAGGAAGAAGAAAGGGGTAATTTCATCAAGAACGTTGATGTTTTCGCTAAGGATTTGCTTCGATCAGGTATGTGAGGCTCTCATAACGTTGGGATCGTTCTCCCACATGGCAAGCATATTATTTCAGTTTGGATTCGTCCTAAAAGTGTTTGAATATTGATGATCTTAATACTTATTCTTGAATTCACATATTGTTCTTGAATTTGACTGAGTTGGGAAGTTTCTGAGTTCGTTACGTCGCATTATAGAGTCGTTTAGAGTTAGGTTCTTAGGTACATTTGCTGGGTATCTGTATCTAAAAGTAATTTAAGAAAAAGTATCGAGTTTGGGCGAATTGGGGATGGAAAATGATGAAGAAATTTCGTCAAACGAAATTTGATAGTGCTTGCGCATTGTGCGCCTGGTCCTAGATTTTGAAAATTTTGTTTCGCATCACGGAGCTGACACGAGGTGTTCTGCCTCAAATGACATTTTCGAAACCAAAATTTAATTATGCCTCCGCGTCGCGGACCCACCTTCATATTTTGATTTTCGATATTTTCTCATGTTTAGCTATCTAAAATCATTCCTAAACAACATGAGATCTTTCCAATCACAAATCATAATCCTTGAATCCATAATTCAATTCAAGGATCAGTTAAGAGTCAAGTCAAGATCAGTTAAGAGTCAAAGTCAAGAGTCAAGTTAAGATAAGTTCTTAAAGTTTTCAAAAACTCTTCCACAAATGTTTTAACTTTGTTTTAAAACTTAAGTTTTGAGTTCAGTACGGAGTAAAGTTGAAGTTCTTTTCTTCAAAAGAAGCATATGAGGACTAAGTATTTCCCAAAGAGATTTTAAATGTTTTTCACATTTAAATAAGAATGGAAATTGAGATTTCCAAAGAGCTTTCGGGCTAGTTTTCAAAAAAGAGTAATAGTTTTATGAATGAAGCAAACAGGGAAACTGATATTTCCAAGATAGCCTTTGAGCTAAGTTTCTGAGCACTAATCTCAAATCACAGAAGAAATATATTTTTTTAAAACATAAGAGCTAGTATATTTTGGGAGTAGTATTGAGCACCGATATGGGGGAGAGTTCAGACAACTCACAGCCCCCATAAACCATGTAACCACCATGGGTAGAAAAGGGTCATACTTTTTAGATGAATTTTTTTTGCAATAGACTAGTGGATCCATTAGGCAGTTCAAGTCCTATACATTTGGACGGGTATAGGATGTGCTGGCAGCGTGAGGTAGATCGATGTATCATCACTATAGCTCTTATGTGATGGTTGTCGGTTAGAGAAACTACCACATAAGTTATTGTATTTTTATATACATCAGTTCATTGTATTTTTAAATACATCTCAGAATTATTTGTTTCTTTGCATACACACAGAGTTGATATCATGTTTTTAAACAGGTTTTCTTTATAATGCACTTGCTTTTAAACTGCTTTATATTAAAATGAGTTCAATCATGTTGAGTTGAGTTGAGCCAGGTAAATCTTTAGTTTCTCTCAGATTCTTTCAAGCCTATGTTCTTTTAGCATTCCAACTCGCATACTCATACATTCAATGTACTGATGCCAGTTATCCTGCATCGTATTATGATGCAGACACAGGTAACTAGGATCGGCATTCCGGCGCATCGTTGATCCAGTGAGCAGTTCAAAGTCTGTTGGTGAGCCTTTTTGCATTCCAAAGGACTCATATTTATTGTTTTCAGTTTTAGTATTAGTTCATTAGGATGTCGTGGCCCTATCCCGACATCCATCTCAATTGTTTAGAGGCTTCATAGACAGATAGACAGTCAGATAGTCAATTCAGTTGTATGTACTTTTCACTTCATATGTTAAAGATTTAAGTTTGCCTTTATGGCTAGTTGAATGTTCCTTTATAACATTCTAGTTACTTCATGAATGTGTATGTGATGAGTTAAGTCTTCCGCTGAGTTAAGTAAGCTAGGCCAAGGGTTCGCTTAGGGCCAGCAATGGTTTTCGAGTGTCAGTCCCGCCCAGGGTGTAGGCTCGGGGCGTGACATTTATGACACTTAATAATTATATAATTTTAAAATTCTTATTTTACTCTTAATTACACGTTCGTACATGAAAGCCTTGAAAGGTTTAATATGTTCCACACAGTTAAAGCAGAGCGAATGTAAAATATTAGGCGGAATTCAAAAAATTTAATAACTTTGCACAAATTTCATAGAAAAAAAAATATCAAAAAGGATTATAATTGAATAGTAAATACTCTCTTATTATTAATTTAATATCTTGACCTCAAGTCTTTGGACATAAAATCATTTTTATTATAGAGTGTTTTATTGATGCAAATTCCATATTTCAATACGAATATATCCGACTTACCTAATATTCATGAAGTTAATATTAAACCTAAACTCCGTGTCTAATGAATAATTCACATTTTAAAAAGATCACAACTTCTGGCAGGCCTTCCTTTTGATTATTTTATTGGCTATGAACCATATGATACATATATATATATATATATATGTAACACTACAAAAGGAACCCCAATTATCAAAAAAAAAATGTTGGTAAATTGATCAAATTGGTTGGCAAATTGAGTTACCAACCAAATGTCAACTTATATTAATCCGTTGCTAAAAGGCTCGTCGGTAAATATTACCAACCGATTTTAATTTGTTGGTAAACTTACCAACCAAAAACCAGTTGGTAAACACCAAAGATGTTGTTACAAAATTTTGAAACATGTCCCTGAAATTTCTGTTAGTAAATTCACCAACTAATTTTTGGTTAGTATATCGTTAGTACCTTTACTAATGAATTGAAAAGGAGTTAGTAAATTTTTTTCTTCATTATACAAATGTCTGATACTAAACTTCCAGATACATTGGTAATTGGTTGGCAACAGAAATTTTGTGTTGGTAATTTACCAATAAATAAATTTTAAATATATGTTTTTTTTTTTGGTTTCCCATCCGGTGTCTGGTACCCACATTGGAGTCCGACTAAATCCGGATTCACGCCGAGAAGTCCCACATTGGGGGGTAAAGCGCTCCCTAACAAAGACGACTCCGTATCCAAGGGGAATCGAACCCAAGACCTCTTGGTTAAGGATGAAGGAGTACTTACCACTCAACCACAACCCTTGTTGGTATAAATTTTAAATACGTTAGTATGATTATTTGTTTTTCTAATAAATTTACTAATTGATTGTTAGTTTGTTGGTAATATATCATTCAAGTTCAATGTTAGGTTAGTAATTGATTGACAATATGTTCAAAATATTATTAACTGAATGATTATTCAATAGTAACATATTTATTAATTTATTGCATTTAAAAATCTAAGAGCACGAATATAAATCCAAAAATATTAATATCAATTTTATAAATCATATTTGAATGAAACAATGCAAAATCTATGATAACAAGTTAAATTAATCTCAATATGACACATATCATTATATCAAAAATTTTAATTTGAGCACGTTTACCAAAAATATTGACCAAATCTAAATTTTGGCCAAAACTTAAAAGTTAAAACGCCTAACAAGACAAACTGAAAATAGAAGCCTCAAAACATGAACCAACCATCCTATTAGATATAAAAATGACCTTCCGAAGCTAATCGCGCTGACGAAATTCTCATCAGAGCACGTTTACAAAAAATGTTAAGCAAAGTCAAATTTTGGCCAAAAGTTAAAAGTTAAAATACCTAACAAAATCCAAACCAATCATCCTATAAGACGAAAAATCACCTTCCAGAGCTAACCGCGCAGACGAAATTCAAATTTGAGCATGCTTCCCAAAAAAATTGACCTAATTCAAATTTTAGCCAAAAGTTAAAACGCTTAACGACGCAAACTGAAAATAAAAGTTTCAAAATCCGAACCAACCATCCTATGAGACCAAAACTGAACTTATATGGCTAACCGCGGTGACAAAATTTCAATTTGAGCACGATTACCAAAAATATTGACTAAAGTGAAATTTTGGCCAAAACTTAAAAGTTAAAATGCCTAACGGTACAAACTAAAAACGGAAGCTTCAAAACCCGAACCCTCTATCTTATTACATCAAAAATGATCTTCTGCATCAAACTGCACTGACAAAATTCTCATCTGAGCACGTTTATCAAATATATTGACCGAAGTTAAATTTTGGCCAAAATTTATAAGTTAAAACACCTAACGGCACACACTAAAAATGAAAGGCTCAAAACCCGAACCAACCATCCTATTCGATAAAAAATTACCTTTGGAGTTAATTACGCAGACGGAATTCTCATCTGAGCACGTTCACAAAAATACTGACCAAAGTCAAATTTTGGCCAAAACATAAGATTTAAAACACCTAACGGCACAAACAAAAAACGGAAGCCTCAAAACTTGAATCAACCTTCCTGTTAGATAAAAAATGATCTTTCGAAGCTAATGACACTGACAGAGTTCTAATCTAAACACGTTTACCAAAAATATTGACCAAAGTCAAGTTTTGGCTAAACTTTAAAAGTTAAAACGCCTAACGACACAATTTGAATATGAAAGCCTCAACACTAGACGCTGATTTACCAAAAAATTTAACCTCAATTGGTAAATTTATCAACTATTCAAATATAAGTTAGTAATTAATAATTTACCAATAAATTTTATCACAGTTGGTAATAGTTAATATTCAACTAAACATTCATATGTAATATTACCAATTAATAATTAATATGTTGGTAAATTTTACCAATGGATTAATGATCAGTTGGTATATTACCAACTATTTTAATGATGTTAGTTATTTACTAACTACAATCTTTATTCGTCGGCAAAATTTTCAACTAATTGGATATTGATTGGCAAGTTTACCAACAAATTACATTTCGTTACTAAATTACCAACACATTTATTTTTTATTGGTAAATTTAGCAACACCATCTTGTTGTTGGTAAATGTTTGGTTAGTAATTCATTGGTAATATTTTAATAAATTATATAAATAATTTTTTTGTCATATTTACCAACCGATATATACTTCGTTGGTAATATTACCAACAAAAGGTGTGCGTTAGTAATATTTCAGTTGGTAATCCATTGATAGAATGCTGCTAAATTTGGTGCCATTTTTTCCTGCCGTATTTACCAACTAAAATACTTAGTAAGATTTTGGTTGGTAATCTGTTAGAATTTCGTTGTTAAGTTTTAAAATATAATTCAGTTAGAAATATGTTGGTAATTTGTTAGTAGAATACTTACCAACTTAAGTTGTTAGTAAAATATGTTGGCAATTTGAGGTTTTTTTGTAGTGTAATAGCTTTTATATTATTTTAAATTTTTAGAATTATCAAATTGTCTTACTCAATAGAAAAATAAGATACGCAAAGTTCTTGCAGATTTTATTAATTTTACCGTTTTATAAATAGACCTTAATGGGGATATCCCACAAGTGACAAGTTCTCACATAGTCACCAACATTAGTGACATTTTAGGTTTATCAATTTTGATAGATTTAAGTCGGTGGCAAAATCTACTTTATGTCTGCCGTGTATTTGACGTGAGTTTTTTATGATCGAAAAATTCGTCTATAAGATATTATTTTAATGGATTTAGTCAGTGTCAAAAATTCACTCGATATCTTTCATGCACTTAGCATGAATCTTCTTTTTAATGATCGATAAATTCGATTAGAACTGATTTCAAAGATTAATTGCAATTTTTGAAACTCAAAGATGATGAGCAGAGACGGACTCATGACCCGCCTCTGATGATGGATTCATCCTTTCACGGTTTTCAACTTAAATACATAAATTAATTCGCTAGACTCGAACTTACCACCTAAGACAGAAGTTCCACAACCAAAATTGCCAATAGTCACACATTGGCTGCACTTAGCATGAGTCAAAATTCGTAGCTTTTCAACACATAAATTAATTGACTTATTCTCTTTGATTGGAAGCCTCGAGTTGTTAGCCCTTAGTCCTAAAAAATAGAGTTGTTTGATGAAGAATTTGTTGAGTGATCGAAAATAATTTTGCAATTAACTTGGCTCCACCGGTGATGGAGCTTATGGCAGTTTGGTGGTGGTAGAATGGTGGAGATACGGCGGTAATTGGAAGAGGAAAAAATAATTGTCACAACTGGACAAATATATCTTACAAATATTTTTTGGAGAATTAATCAAAAAAATTTAGGAAAAAATAATACATATAATATTTACTAATTTCATATAAGGAAAAATGGTCAAAATATTCTTAAATAAGTTAATATTTTCCCTTTTTATTCTCTTTTCACAACTGGACAAATATATTTATAAATGACTAATTATAACTTTTCCAGATTAATAAAAAAAAAATATAGGCAAAAAGAGAAACAAGGAGTAAATGAGCATTAACCCATTGGGATATAAATCAAATCAATACAAATAAAAACTTTATTGGGACACTTCTAAAATTAAACAAAAGAGGGGAAGTTATATAGTTATGGTGATTTGACAAAAAATTTAAATCTTTTCCAACAAGAAAAACTTAGTTCGAACTTGCTTATCTTATTCATAATTCGCAATCTATTTTTGGAAACTATGTCTCAGTGAAAATAAATTATTCGATATTAAATTGAAACACTTAGATTAACATTCAAAACTAAGATTGAAAATGTCATAATGATGCCATTTATATGTATGTTGGAAATATAAAGTTCTTGGTGTGGAATGATATACGAGAAATAGATGTTCAGTCTGCAATGTCCGATAACGACGCTGAAGTAGTAAATCTATTAGCACCATAGCAATGGTATACAACTTTGGACCTAACGGCCGAATTACTTTATATTGACAACCATTCCATCCAAACTTTATGTACCAATGACTTCATAACCATTCATATTATATCATTTGGAACATAGTCTTCTAATAAATTAAAATCTTAATAAGAATTCCGCTGACAACAATTAGAAAATTAGTCTCATTTTATATAATTAAAATATTAATTTTTCAAAATATCTTTTATATCAACCAACGATTTGTTTGTGTGATGCATGCAGTACTAAAAAACAATTAATGGCCTTAATTTATTGTTTTTTCATTTGTTTAAAGTTTTTGTTTCTCTATTTTAATATTATTAATAATAATATGTCCATGACTAAAATATAGAATATAATGTGGTAACATAATCTATACTATTACAAGTATGGATACCAATAAATTGACCTAAAGATGGGAATAATATATTCTTTTTTAAGGAAATAATTAATAACACTACTCAAATCATGTCCATTGCAAAGTGTTGATGTATCCCCCATGACTCATCTATTCAGTTGTAAAATTACCACAAAAGATCAGATGAGCTAGCTAATACAATTTTATTAATTATATTTTGAATTGAAGAATATTATTATTAAAATGTAGTAGGCCTAAAATAGGGATTTTTCTGACCGGTAGTTGAGTAGTGTGCATAGACATATTTGGTTATGAGTAAATGAGTATGTTGTGTTTGAGAGTTGATAATGTTAGTATAAATAGGGTAGTGAGACATGCATATATATATATATATATATATTACTATTATAATATTGATAGATAAACTATGGAGTTAATCTTGTTTATTACGTACAATGGCATCCAACCTATTGTGGGAGGTCAAATGTACATTGCAAGCTCTTCATATCTAAGTTGCAGTTCACAATCCATGGAATGCTAACGGGAAACCAAATACGGTCGATAAAGTGGTACGACGACAAACGTAAATATAATTATTAATTTTATTATTTTTCTATATATGATTTCTAATACTATTATATACTATACTATACAGTGGTTAAATGAAAGGAACCTAAAGAATGGGTATTGCACATCAAACATCGTCCCAGATGTTGATTATTTTAACGGGATTTGCCAAACAATAGTCATTTTTGCTTTGCTTGGATAACACATTTATATCTTGCCCCACCAGTACAGCCACAAGAGGAAACAATCTCGTATTTCCAACTACGGTAATTACTATTATATATATGATCTTTAATTAAAATACCCTCCCTAATTGCATGCATCTAATTAATTAATTTTCAGGCAATTTATCACTGATCAAGGAAGCTTGCTTATTGGAGGCTAGAGTGAAGTTTCTCAACCTATAATTTGCCGATTGAGATAATGATCTCTACGAGCTGCATTTGGATTGAAAAGCTATGAATTCTCACACAATTTGTGAATAAATATTTAAGTCGTCATTTACTTATTTTTGTTCATTACAAGTTAGTATTAGTCAAAGCCAACAACACACATTCTCAGTCCTATGTGAGCATACGCGCAACAACACACATTCTCAGTCCAACAAGCCAAAACAATGGAATCCCAGTTGCCTCGACGACTGTCGTCACATTAACAATGCAAAGAGTTATAAGGAAAATAAAAGGTAATTTTATGTCTAACAATGTCAATAACAGATGCAACATCAATTAAAAGACACTTGGGATGAGCCACTTTAATAAAAATTAAAATGCTCACAATTACCAACAACTTAGAATATAAAAACACTACTATTACACACGGTAATCTCATATTGCACATAATTAAAGCTAGAATGAACCATAAATAAATAACATGTAGTAAATGTTATCCAATATGCTTAAAGCTCTTATTGAAATTTAATATATGTTCATCACTTTTGTCAAACAACGACTGAGGTGGAGCTCACTATTCCCTTGTCGTTTAATTGTTACTAAGCTCTCTTTATAATAGTAAACCCCACAGCCACCACACTGTGGATTCGACTTCAGTCCCGGATGACGATATTCAAAAAGCCTCGTCTTGTTTGTCCTAACATTATATGAGACCAGCCGGGAACTTTTAGTTACCAAAATAAAAGAGTTGTCATAAAATGACTTAACAGGCGTAGTGAGATGAATGGTCAGAAGTTTGTTCCAAACGCCTAGTTGTATCATTACCCATACATCATTAACAAACCCGTCGACAGAGTTCAAGATGCCAACGGAGTCACCAAGCAACATTAGTTCTGCCGACCAATTATAATCCTCGTGACCACGTGATGGCCCTTCCATCTCTACAAACACCTCATTCCCAAAGTCAAATGAAAGAATACTAAGTTTATTTGTGACCTCCTTTATCAGCCAATAATAATAACCATTCAGATAATCAACACTGCTATAAAAGTTTCGTACACACGTACTAGGATTTTGATGTACGTCTAGATTATGTTTGAATATTTTCCATGAATCCCTAGAACATGAGTAGATCGCTGCATATTCTTCCATGTGATTATAATAAATCACTTTATAATCCTTAGTCATAGGATCTAATCCAAACACTAAATGGCGATCACATATAAAATATTCAAAGCTAATTGTGGTGGCAGGGAGGTGTCTCACCTCTCTGTTAGCTGGATTCCATAATGTACACAAAATGGCATTATCAATTTGTCTTTCTATGAAAAACACGCCATCAATAGAACCTAACATGTTGGTAATATTATCTCCAAACCTTTGGAAATTTTGTTCATCTATACCCTTATCGGAAACCAAAGTAACAGTAGGGGCATCATCGGTTGCACCATAATCATAAATCAAGTGTTGCGGAGGCTTCTTCTTCTTACTTAAATTCAAGTGGTCTACAGTAAAGCTAGGGTTATTGATAAGACTGCCCCAATTTTTGCATACACATTTGAATCTTAGCAACGATTTCACAGGCAAACTCAATAGAATCTCTCTTAATAATTCTTCAGAAAAAGCCCTACTCGTAGCCATTGTAGTACCACCACACAAGAAAAATCCCCCAAAAGAAATGAGATATCAATCCAAAATCTAACAGATCTAAACACACCTTTGATAGGAAGCCTTGAGTTGTTTGATGAAGAATTCGCTAAGTGATCGAAAAGAATTTTGCAGTTAATTTGGCTCCATCGGTGATGGAGCTTACGGTAGTTTGGTGGTGGTTGAACGGTGGAGATACGACGGTAATTGAAACTTGGAAGAGGAATGAAGCAGAGGTTGTTTATACAATTGGAAGAGGATTTATAGGCAAAATCAGAGGTTGTTTATACAATTGGAACGGTGGAGATACGACGGTAGTTAAAATTTTTATGTTACAAATCAATTTTGAAAAATTAATCAAAATTTTTAGGAAAGAATAATACATATCATATATACTAGTTTCATTTAAGGAGAAATGGTCAAAATATTCTTAAATAAGTTAATATTTTCCCCTTTTTATTCTCTTTTCACAACTGGACAAATATATTCATAAATGACCAATTATAACTTTTCTAGATTAATAAAAAAAACAAATATAGGCAAAAAGAGAAACAAGGGGTAAATGAGCATTAACCCATTGGGATATAAATCAAATCAATACAAACAAAAACTTTATTGGAACACTTCTAAAATTAAACAAAATATTGTTAAAAGAAAAAAAAAAGAAGAGGGGAAATTATATAGTTACGGTGATTTGACAAAAAATTTCAAGCTTTTCCAACAAGAAAAACTTAATTCAAACTTACTATTTTGTTATAGTATAAAAAAATTTTAAAAATTGTTATTCGTAATTCAAAATTTATTTTTTTGTTATAGTATAAAATTTAGAAAATACCAGTATATAACAATTAAAAAGAAAATGAGGATGAGTATTGGGCCGTGGGCTTGTTTGATTACAAAATAGGAAAAATTATAGAAATCACACATTTTAGTTTACTTATTACCATTATCCATATAAGTTTTACAAATCTCCAAAATCCCTCACTTTCGCACATCAGATTAGTGTATCTCGCGCATCAGATTAGTGTATCATGTATAAAATGTAATGTATCTTACTTAACGATTAATGTATCTCGCGCATCAGATTAATGTATCAGCGCTTATATTATTGTATCCGTTTGAGAAATTTCTGTAATTATAAACTTTTATGGGATAGATTGTAATTTAGCCTTAAAAGTATGTGATTTCTGTAATTTGCCCTACAAAATAAAAGAGAATTTTGGTTTGACATGATTGGGTCGTGGGCTTGTTCTTTTCTTTTTTTTAGATGAAAAATAATAAAGAAGCAAAGTGTCGATAAAGGTAAAAATATTGAATTGTCAAATCAAATTGCTTTGGATAATTTATTCTAAATGAATGGTATAACAAACTAATATTAAAAAGAGAAACTTTCACATATGCCACTCAAAAATAGCCTAATTACTCTCCATAGCTATAGTTTGATAATTACAATTCGTAGTTACATGTTATAGGGAGGAAAGAGGCGAGCGAGACTGGGAGAGAGAGGAGAGAGGCGAGCGAGACTAGGTGTAATGACCCTAAAGGTAATTTTTGGAAATTTTCATAAAATGACCGTTTTACCCCTCCCGATAGTTGCCCCGAGTCCTAATTGTTGTATTTTTGAAGTTGGTTTGAAGGAAAATTGATGAAAAGTTGAGTTTTTGGAAAGTTGAGTTTTTAAGAGTTAAAGTTTGGTTAAAAGTGCTATTTCGAGTCATTTGGAGTTTCGAGACTCGAATCGGATTTCCGTCGATTCCAGCAGTTTTAGAATGTCGAACTGGGTCTATGAGAATTTACGGAGTCGAATTTGGAGTTAAAACAAAGATTTGAGGTCCTAAGTTGCAAAAATTGTGAAATTTTGATCAAGAGTTGACTTTGGTCAACAAACGAGGTTCCGGTGCTCGAAATGGAATTCCGAGGGCACCGTTGGATTCAGGGGGTGATTCTAAGTTTAGAATGAGTCTTGGTTGAATTTTTAGAGGCCCTGAGTGCATTTTGAGTTTTTGAGCCTAAAGTTAGTTTTTTGACACCTTATCGGATACCGGGTCAAGGAGACCTTGAATTCAAATTCCGACGATTTCATTGAGTCCAAAATGTTATTTTCAAGCTAGTAGCATATTTGGTTTGTGTTCGGGAAGTGCCAAATGAGTTTTGGGTGAGCTTTTAAGCTTCTTGAATGCGTTGACACTATTTCAGCAAATTGTGGCAACTAAAGGGTTCATTATTAGTTTTAAAGGTCGAAAAATTATTCCGAAGGTTCTGAAATTTTGAGAATGAATTATAGGACTTATCTGCAAATTTTGGTGCATTTTCGCTAACCCGAGATTGGACTTTTATCGCAAATAAGAAATAATTGTTTACTGAGTAGAAATGATATTTGACTGGGCAAAAGAGCATGAAATTCAGCTCCGATTGAACGAGCAGGTCCGTATCATTATTTAAGACATTTACAAAAAAAAATCCGGTCATTTCACTATCGTATGAGGAAATTACGGCCTTTTTAGTGAAAGATTAACTGCTGTTTTTCTGGTGCATAACAGTCATGTACTGTTATAAAAATCTCAGACTGTGTTCATTTGATATTTTGAGCATATCGGGAGTTCTAGAGATCGGAATGGAGTGATTCTTACGGGTTTCTTCTTGAATTAATATGAGGGTTAGTATTCAATCTTCAATTCGACATTTTCTCATAATTTCTTTATCTGTTTTTTTCTCCTATCCGTAAATCTCTTGGGAAAAATTGGGGTTTTATCGATTTGGACTCCCTTTTTGATGAAAAAGGTATATTTACGATCCTTATGTTATGGGTAAACTGATTTTAACATAAAATTATGATTCATCGATTATTTTCATCATATTAACCGCGTACAATTTGAACTTTCCCGGTAAAGTTAAAGTTTGATAAATTGAGAATTTCAAGGTCGATCTTAACACTGTTTTTTATGAAATTTCATATTTGAACTTATATAAGCATGTGTAAGATGTTTTTCAAGAGATATTTCATTTTAGAGTCGGGATTTCGGATCCGAATATTTTAGGCTTCTTCAAGAACGTGGATTTTCCTTCAAATTGAGTTTGTGAATTGATTTCAACTCCGTTTTCAAATTGGTTTTCACCATTAGCTTCCAAATACTTTAAGGATCATTTTACATCAAAAATTTCTAGATTTGGGTATCGTTTTCCGGTATGAGACTTTTTGGACCATTTTACCCTTTTTCCCTAAATTTCTTGATTTTGGTGTCATTGGACTCGAATTGTGATTGTGAATAATTGTTTGAATAGATTATCGTGATCCGGATTATACTCGAAAAGGAAAGGCTTAAGTCAAGTAACTTTTGGAGTTCGTTTTAAGGCAAGTGGCTTCCAAACTTTGTAAAACTCTTAGACTACGCATGACTACTTTCCTAATTGTNTGTGACTTGAATTTGTTGAATAAGTCATGTGATAACTGATATTGAGGGGATAAAATAACATGAGTAAGCTATGATTGATACAGACATTGATGTCGAGACAGGTGATGTGTAATACTATGATGTGGCCGTGATATGGTTGTGATTGAGACATGTGATGTGTAATACTATGATGTGGTCGTGATATGGTTGTGATTGAGACATGTGATGTGTAATACTATGATATGGTCGTGATATGGTTATGATTGAGACAGATGATGTGTAATACTATGATGTGATCGTGATATGATTGTGATTGATGACATGTGCATATTCATTATTCATCCCATGTGTGAACTATCTGTTGCATGAGTTCTGAGACACTGATATGAGGATGGATGGATATGAGACACAGTTGAGACTAGCTCCGGCTAAAGATATATGAAATGGACTTGCTCCGGCTAGCGATTTAGATGCCGATGGGATCTGGTTCCGGCGGTGATACATGGTCCATGTGTGGCCCTCATGGGTTCTGATTTGAGTATTCAGCGCGGACTGATTACGTCAACAGATGTGTATCGTAGGACAGATATGCATCACGACTACATGACATCATTATTGCATTTTGCATCGCATTTGTCTTATCTTTGTCTGTGATGTGTGGATTGTATCGGTTTACCCTTCTTATGTGGAATTTGATCTACTTGCTTTTATTTGTTGATCTGAGGTTGATGAGGATATACTGTTGGTTCTGGCTGTTGAATGTGATCTGTTTAGTATAGGTTGGTTAGTTTGTTGCTAGATTGAAGTTTCGGTGGTTCGGTTGGGATTGAAAAGAGTTGTTTGTAGCTGTTAGTTTTGCTTAGTTTAGAGTTACTTGCGAGTACCTGTGGTTTTCGGTACTCACCCTTGCTTCTACACAATTGTGTAGGTTGACAGCTCTCTCAGATTCGGCTTAGTATTTTCTTTAGCAGATTGAGCTTCGGGACATACTCGAGAGGTAGCGGTTCATTCCAGACGTGCCCTTGAGTTATCTTTACTTTCAGTTTTGTTCTATTCGAGAACTATACTCTGAGTCTTGTATATTTTTATTCGAATTCTGTATTTAGAGGTTTGTACATGTGACAACCAAATT
>NC_064287.1:52297407-52319130 GCF_019186545.1 Solanum stenotomum | reverse complement strand
TTTTTTTTTGTTCATTACAAGTAGTATTAGTCAAAGCTAATGTCAGTAATTCTCTAAAATATGATTCTTTAGTACCTATAAATAAATATTAGTTTTCATATTAACAATCTTAAGCATGCATTGTTTGATTGTGTTTTTAGTGTTAAATAAAAATGTATTAGGCACAAACACTTTAGTATTTACAAAAGTTAGGTAAAAACAAATTCAAACCATTTGAGTTATAAATGATTCAATCAAACAAGTTTTCATTTGAGTGTTTTGCAAATTAAGTTTGAGAATAATTAGGAAATGCAAATTGGGATAATTTCAGAGATACTCTCTCAGATTTGACTTAGTAATACCAACTTCTCCTGTAATTTAAAACATTATGATTACCTCTCTTGATTTGAATTTTTGGTAAAGAAATTTTTAATTTGTTTCTTACTATTAAAATATAAATTGCAATCTAACTAATTCACTTTGTCTAAATTTTTTGTTTATTTCTAAAGTGTTACCAAGCCAAACTACAAGCTTAATAATTGTATTAATTTTGAATCATTACCTACCTTAAAAATTGCTCAGACAAAGACATCAATCTTTAATTTGTTGGAAGTAAGAATATTGACAATTAATTAATCAAAGTCTTAATCATTTTTTTTCTTACTTTATTACTCCAACATTGTCAAGATTCTTTATTTTCACTGAAAAAGATCATTTATCGTATACCGGCTGCTGGATTAGTGGAAAAAACAATCAAATTTATCATAGTGATTATTTATGACACTTAATAATTATATAATTTAAAATTTTTATTTTACTCTTAATTACGCGTTCGTACGTGAAAGCCTTGAAAGGTTTAATATGTTCCACACAGTTAAAGCAGAGCGAATGTAAAATATTAGGCGGAATTCTAAAAATTTAATAACGTTTGCACAAATTTCATAGAAAAGAATATCAAAAAGCATTATGATTGAATAGTAAATACTCTTTTATTATTAATTTAATATCTTAACCTCAAGTCTCTGGACATAAAAGTCATTTTTTATTATAGAGTGTTTTATCAATGCAAATTTCAAATTTCAATATGAATAACGTATATCCAACTTACCTAATATTCATGAAGTTAATATTAAACCTGAAGTCCCTGTCTAATGAATAATTCACATTTTGAAAAGATCACTACTTCTGGCGGGCCTTCCTTTTGATTATTTTATTGGCTATGAACCATATGATATAATAGCTTTTATATTATTTTAAATTTTTAGAATTATCAAATTGTCTTTACTCAATGGAAAAATAAGATACGCAAAGTTCTTGGAGATTTTATTTTTTTTATAAATAGACCTTAATGGGGATTGCCCACAAGTGACAAGTTCTCACGTAGTCGCCAACATTAGTGACATTTTAGGTTTATCAATTTTGATAGATTTAAGTCAGTGGCAAAATCCACTTTATGTGAGTTTTTTATGATCAAAAAATTTGTCTACAATTGATTTTATAAATCAATCATGATGTTGAGTATCATTTTAATGGATTTAGTCGGTGTCAAAAATTCACTCGATATCTTTTATGTACTTAGTCTGAGTCTTCTTTTTAATGATCGAAAAATTCGATTAGAACTAATTTCAAAGGTTAATTGCAATTTTTGAAACTCAAATATGGTGAGCAAAGACGGACTCATGTCCCGCCTCTGATAATGGATTCATCCTTTCACGATTTTCAACTTAAATACATAAATTAGTTCGCTAGACTCAAAACTTATCCCCTAAGACAGAAATTCCACAACCAAAATTGCCAATAGTCACACATAGGCTGCACTTAGCATGAGTCAAAATTCGCAGCTTTTCAACACATAAATTAATTGACTTAACATGAGTTGAAAAGCTACGAATTCTAGCGGAGTGTATGATCATGTGACATACTAAGTGTAACACATTAGTGTATCGAATATAATGAACACAATTTCTTGAATATAATACTTAATACGATGTCATTAAAATTGGTAAAACAACATATTCAATATAATGGCATTAAAGCTGGTATATTACAAGTCTAATATATATTTCTTGGACCAAGTCCAACTAGGGGAGGAGTGGGCTGAGGGGGAGCATTCAAACCTTTTTTCGACAGAAAATTATACTATTTATACATGATTAAAATTATTTTTAGATTTATATAATAGATGTTGAACCTCTTTTGACTTCTTCGTGTGTTTATTTCTTTATATTTTGAACCCTCTTCATAAAAAATCTTGATTCCGTTACTGAGTCCTACCCAAAGGTCCTAGTAGGCCCACCCCCACTTCTCCACTTAATTATTGTGTCAAACTAGGTATCAAAAAAGGAAGAAATTAGGCATTCCTTTAAGGTGAAAAGAAAGATCCCCTCTTCTACGTACTATAATATAAAGCAAATTAGATCATGTGTTTCATTGCTAAACGTCAATACATTATTGGAGACTTAAAAAGCTTATCAAATATTATTGTACTACATGTAATAAATATTACATATATATTTTTTATTTTAATATTGAATTATTAAGTGAAAAAATTCATTTAGAAACTGACACTCTTACGAATAGCCTCTTTTTTTTTCTATATATTTATATTTATTATCCCTAAAAGTGACTATTCAATATGCAATAACTTTTTTGGCTTTGAAGAATTCTCAAGAAATGTATTTGTGACATACTTTTTATATAATTAGGATAAATAAATTGAAATAGCATAGAACCTCCCCTCTGTTCCAATTTATCGATAATCAAAAATGTTTTTCTTTGACTTTGAGTTTGTAATATTTTCATATGTCATTAGAGTATTTTAAATTATCAATTGTTGTGACATATAATATATATTTTTACGCTCTTTTAAAATATATAGTTTTTTTTTTCAAAAAGCTCAAGACTCGATATCTGAACTCATGATCAAAAATTTTAAAAAATTAACTCTTGAAATTCAAATTATGTCACAAAAACTGGGACAAGATCAAAAGGAATTTAGCTGATTGTAGCATTACATTGGAGTTAAAAACCTATATATAGTCCCTTTCTAGTTGAAGAATTCACATTACAAAAGAACAAACTTTCTGGCAAGCATGTCTTAAATCATTTTATTGGGTCTGGACCATAATATATACTTAAATTGTCTTATTCTAAGAAAATTAGATATGCAAAGTTTTCATAAACTTTTGGGGAGAGGCTACGTGTGCCCCTTGTAAAGGCACATTCAATTCCTTTAAATGATATCTGTTACTAAAAATACGCGTATTTTTCATGATCTTTTTCGATGAAATTCAAGCGAAATATACTTGTTGAAAACTATTTGTACAGAATTTTTTTTCTAGATTTTCAACGACATTTTAATGTACAAAGTGATGCTCACAAGTCACAACCATCAAATCATGCAATGAACCTTGTTAAACAACATTATTTAATATGTGTTTAATATATTTTTTTAATAAAATAATAATTGAATGGCATTGCATCAATTAACATGCACCCACCTTTGATAATATCTATATTATCTTTAAATTCGAAATCCGACTCTAAATATAACAAAGTTCTCGCATGCCCTTTCACTTTCAATAAGATCGACCTCTTAGTGGGGGTGCCCCACAGCCACAAGTGATAAGTTCTCACATGATCACAAACTTTAGTGACATTTTATTCTAGGTTACGTTATCATTTGATAGATTAAAATTCACTTTATATCTTTCATGTACTTGGCATGAGTTCAAAAGAAGTCTATTCGAGCAGAGTGTGTTAGTATGTGATATATTGCTATTGTGTATAACCGTGTCTAATGAGAAATGTGAAGAGGTTTGGGAATGAAAAACATTCCGTTGAAAGAGTTGTTGCTTTCAGAAATAAACTCTGTAATACATAAAACTTGAATGTTAGGTAAAAAAAATCAAAAGAATCAAGAGATGTGAAGGTTTTCTATGAACGGTAATATTCAATACGATATTAAAACTTTTATTTCTATAAACATAATACTAATATTCGATATATCATTATTAAAATAGGTTTATATTACATCAGAGTTTAACATATTACACTTTATTAAGGTGGGGGGAGGGGGGTGTTGTGATTTGTTATGAGTCCATTCTTGGATCAAGTCCAACCTAATTAAAGGTCCTAAAACTCAAAAGTCGGGCAAATTGGAATAGTTAATAACTCTATTATTAATTAACTCAATTCATTTGATTTCTCCAATTCAGATTATCTAAAAATTGACTTACTTTGATGAGATATTAGTCTAGATTAACTTATGAAAAAAATTGTCAAAAGCATTTGAAAAATATTTTTTTGCTTGACATGTTAACAATTAAATATAGTCATATTAACGAAAAAATTGTTAATCTTTTTGGTAATAATTACAAATTATTAGAAACCTAAAAGAAATATTTAAAACTTTGTCATAATTTACGGATTGAGATATATATGACACATATTTAGCCTAACTTAACCCAACCTATATTTTAATCTAATTTATAAGTTTATAAAGTGGGATGATAAATTATTGATTTATCAACTAATTTCATTTTTATACATTCAAATTCAACCTAATCCCACAATTTGAAACCCCTACACCCACCCTCATGTCTTCACTTCTATCATACTAGATATCAAAGGAACATAAAGAAAGACTCCCCCAACACACTAGATGTGTCTAATTGTTACACATACATATTAAAGGCCTCTTGTCAATTATAAAAAGATTCATATAGGTAATCCTAACTAAAATAAAAGGTATACATAATTGATTAATTGTGAGTTTTGGTTAGTCACAAGTCCATTTCTTTGGACCAAGACAAACCTAAAAATCTATATGAGATCGAAAATCTCTTAACACAATGACTTTTCATCAAACTACCTCATAATTTCCAAAAAAAATGAAGACTTTTTAGCACAATGACTTTTCTTTAAGATTGAATAGTCTCATAATTTTAATTAATTCGATTAAAGGACCATTAAAAATTAAGATAATTGTGTGTTTTGGCTAGCCACAAGTCTATTTCTTGGATCAAAACAAATAATAGAAAGAAGAAGATCTTTTTACATAATGATATTTCTTTAAAATTGAATTACCTCATAATTTCAATTCGATTAAGGGACGATTATTTTCATTACCGATAAAAAAGACTCCACATAGCCCAACCCCACAACTCCACTTCTATCAAACTTGAAACAGAAAGTGTATTTTCATTAGGCTAACTAGACACGTGTCATACTTACAAAGTCTTGTTGTTAATACAAAATCCAAATATAGCTCACGGCTCACACAAAACCATAAGAATTTATTTATTTTTATTTTTTTTTTGATAATTCTAAAAGTTCTTGAACAATACTTATGTCATCTCTTACGTCAATTTAGCAAGTTATATACCACAAAAATCTTAATATACCAGTGTGTTTTACATCATACAAAGGCAGCAAATACTGTCCATACTTAACCCACCCCAAAAAGGAAACAAAAATAAAAAATAAAAAATAAAAAATAAAAAAAATTGAATTTGAATTTCATCTCTGAAATTTTTAATATTGAACTTGTTATGCTATGATAATCATAACTTTAAATTTAATATTGTTGAAATATTGAAGGTTTTTTCACGTAAGACGGCCAAAATTAATTAAGATCCACCCAACCAACTCAAGTTTGCGAGAGTACTTTGACTCATGAAAAATTTTGTTTATATTTTTTTTATTTGATATTTTATAATTATATATTTATAATAATGAAAAATATAACTATGTTTCGTTACATACTTAAGTATATTATGAAAATAAGTAATGAAATAAAAATTGAACGGATTGAATTATAATTCATTTATTAGTCAATTTTAGTCTAAATAATGGATAAAAAATTAATTTATTAACTTAAATCATTTAAATCAATACTATCATTTAATACGTATTTATATAAATATATAAATATATATTTCGCATTAAAAATACTAATTCGGATGAGCACATCCTATCTCAAATTTCATGTTCCCTAAGCAGAAATATGAATAATGCCACTCATTATCCTTAGCGGAAATTCACATGTTTGAACACTTCGAATCCTTATCTAGATTTCAAGTATTATCAAGAAACTATTTTAAATAATTTACATATTATAATGATGGTACTATTTTTAGTTGGTTTTGAATTATTTATTATTATTTTTATAATTGAGAGTTTATAGTGCTCAAAAAGTGAAGGTTCAAATCATGTTGTCTTTGTCATCTTCCTAAAATTAAATTACTATTTCTTTGCATGCGTTAATAGTATGTAGTCCTTTTTTTCCTAACACAGGAGTTTGATCATATTCAGTAATTTTAACTCAATTCTCATATTGTTGAGAAATATACTAATTTGTTTATATAACATGATTATTGTTATTGTAATACGAGATTATTGTTCTAAAATTTTAAATTCATATTAAGAATGAACTTTAATTTAACTTCTTTTTTTTAATTATTGAGATAATATAACTTAAATAAAAAAAAGTCAATGCTCTTTTATAATGCCCTAATCTTATGTGTTTTCATATAAAGTACTATAATGATTGTTATTACGACGATTTTGGGAAGTTGCACTAATTAGTTCTTTAACTTCATCAAAAGGCTATTGCATTATGAGATTTACGATAAACATGATATAGTGTTATATTATCCGGTCGTCTTTATTTGTTATGAAATTTGAATACAATGCATGTATTTCTGTTTTTTTATCTTAATTATGAATTTTTATTTATTTTTCATTCAGTATTGAATTCTTTTTGGACTCGACTAATTCAATTATTCAGACACTCTCTATCAAAAGCAATATCATATTCAAGATTTGAACCTAAAATCTCTAATTAAGAGTTTATAAATACACCACTTCATTATAACCTTTGGGGATTAACGATAAAAAAAAAACTTAAATTCTTTCATAATATATCATGATTTGCCTCTCCAATAGTGTACAAAATAACATGTTCCCGTACCAAACAAATATTGATCACGAGAAAAGATATTGTTTTCACTATCCACAAAAGTAAAAATAAAATTGAGTCAACTTCATATTTCTAGGGTAAAAATATATATATTTATATATAGTGATGAATTCCAAAATTTCGTTAGGATCTAATAAAAGAACTATTCAACTTCCTAAAATAATTTTTCATGCTTGAGGAGAGACAAATGTTAATTTAATCAGATAATTTTTTATAATTAATACTACTAATTGATAGTTGATCAGTATGTTAAAAGGAACAACTACTTTTACGTATTTAGTAAATAAAAATAAAATTCTTTAATTACAAGTAAGTTGAGATTAATTATATGAATTCTCCCTGCATATAAAAGAACTTGAGAAAGTTCAGACCACATATTTTGTTTTTATCTTCCTTGTACCGAGGAATATGGAATGTGGTGAGATGGTTTGAAGTTTAGGAGTTTTGAATGGGGAATGAAAAAAAAAATACTTTTGAGAATGTCGTTCTTAAAATTGAACTCTGCAATGTACAACTTAAATATAAATATCGAACACGAAATTAAAAACAGAAAAAAAGTAGTTGTACAAAATTGCTGAGGCCATATATAACAAATTATGTAATAAAATAGCTGAACTTTCTGGGATAAAGGCTATGGACATAGGATAAAATGTTACAATCAGATAGAGTGTACATCTGTCTTGACCTTGTTTGTCACATTAGAATCCTCTATAATCCTTCTCTCCTAGTTAAGAACCATATATTATTTCCACACACGCATAATATATACATATTTTCTTCATTTTCACTCGATATATGGTACATGAGCCTGACTAAAGTTGAATTTACGAACTTGAATGATAAATTACAACACTTTTTGATAAATATAAATACAGAGGTGAACCTAGCTAGGATTTGAATACTTTGGGTGCACCAAATATTATTTTAGCTCAAATATGAGCTCTAAAATAAACTTAAAATAAAAACAGTGAAAATAAACCCTCTAGCTGGATTCAAGCCCATGTCTCACGGGTGGATCTTCTAGATTGTATCAATAGTACAATGACACTCCTATACTTTTTATGGGTGCACTGTTAATTATATCATAATTTTTGTCAGTTTCTCAAGATAAATATACATATATATACATCATTTTTTCCAAAGTTAACGGATGCACGTGCACACCCACTAGAAGCTAAGGGTGGGTGCACTTCTGGGATCATATCAAGATCTATGCATATAATAACTCTCTAAATTTCTATGGGTAGTTTGGTAAAATGAAAAAAGCAAATGACCTACCATAATAATTCAAAATACATTAATGTTGTACACATTAATCATGTCAATACCATAGTCTATAAGTTAAATTCTTTAAACCTAAAATTGGAAATATGAAAACTATATAAAATAAGTTTTTTTTTTTAAACAAATAATAGAGGCTGCCAGTTAACAACTGCCCTCCTAATCACCTCCCCCAATAATACAAACTAGGAAATGTGAAAGAAAAAGACTAATTAACTTGTACATATACTAGATACAAGACCCCGTGTTAGCACGGGACCCAATATATGTTATTAATTTTTTTTGTCTCAATTTATGTGATTCATGAAAGTTATCAAAAAATTTATGACTTTAAAAATATTTTAAGTTGTTAATTATTGTAATATATAGTACGTTTTTACATTATTTTAACAATAATATATATTATTCTCTATGTTTCAATTGTGGCATATATAGGATTTCAAAAGTTAACCTTTTTTATGTCTTTTAAATATATTAAACTGTTAATTGTTGTAATTTGTAGTACCTTTTTAACGTAATTTTTAAATAATATATGTATGACTTTAAAAATATTTTAAGTTGTTTATTATTGTAATTTATAGTATTTTTTTACATAATTTTAACAATAATATATATTATTCTCTTTATTTCAATTTATGTGGCATGTATAGGATTTCAAAAGTTAAACTTCAGTTAATAATTGTAATTTATAGTACCTTTTTAATGTAATTTTCAAATAATATGTGTTACTTTCCAAGTTTCCATGTCCCAAGTTATGTGGCATTGATAGACTTTTTAGAGTCAAGTGATTTTTTATATGTATTTTATTTATTTTTTAAATTGTTAATTATTGTGATTTATAGTACTTTTTACGTCAATTTCAAAAAATATATGTTTATCATCTAACCCATTTTATGTGATACCAATAGAATGTCAAGAATCAATCAAATTTTTTTTATATTACTTTTAAATATTTATGTTGTTAATTATTGTGATTTATATTATTATTTATATAATTTTTAAACTAATAACCAACAAAAAGAATTAGAGAAATAAATTTAACTCAAAGAAAATTACTAAATTGTAATGAAAAATATTACTATTACACTCTACTACTTATACAAATGTTTAAATGGAAAACTGAATGAGCCGACATAGTAAAGTGAGCCCATGAGTTGGGCCCACACAATTCAAGAGAAAGAATAATCTCTTGATATGACATATAAGTCCTTGTGTAAATATTGATTGGTTTTTTTGGTTTAATAAGGAAAAAGTAGAAAGTTTCAAAAATATTGTCATACAAGCAGACATGTTGACGAAGACATGCTAGACTCTTATATATATAGTAGTAATGTGCATAATACTCTCCCTAAAAGAATAAAAAAATCATGTCACAATGTTTTAATAATAAACCAATATTTAATCTTGTATGCCCACTTTGTCTAATTTTAAGCTGGATGTCTAAACAGTAGGAAATTATTGTCCCATCTATTATGTTTCATATGAAACTTCTCCATTTGAATTAGTTATAAAATTTTACCCCCCCCCCNCCCCCCCACCCTTTTTTTTACACTATCAAGTGGTTGAACGTCTTTTTCCTCCTATCTTAATCTGAAAATTATTTACTATTAAATTACTCATTTTATTTTTAATGACATATACTTATAACATGATATATCATGTTTAAGATCACAGGTTTAAAAGTTGTTTTGATATGACAAATAGGGAGATTTGACTGTTTTTTATCGAGGTCAAGACGTCGTCAGTTACTATTCATGAAACAGTCACTTATTATAATACGATTCACTTTTTTATATGTGAAGGTCTTTTTTTCTTTCTTAAAATTTTATATTCAGCCAAACACATTTAAAAATATTTAATTTCTAGATATTGATGTATAGTTTATTAGGTCATAATGGTATATTTTGGAACTTAAAAAAATTAGACATGTTATATACAAAATTTAAGCTCTGGCATATCCTATAAATAGTGGAGCTTTAGGAATCATTTAGAACACACAATTACATACAAATATGGAAGTGATGAATAAGAAGAAAGTTAACTCCTCTAGAAGGATGAAGGGTGGAATGATCACTATGCCCTTCATATTTGGTTAGTTCACTCTTCTCTTTTCTTTTTCTTTTTTTTTTTTGAATCTTGAAATTACAAACAATTTGTATAGCTATAATTTCTTAGGCAATCTGGTGTACAAAGTATTTTGTGTTAGCAGAGTACTAAAAAATCAGGAAATGGTCACACCTTAAGAGGTTTGATGTAGACAATATAATCCTAATGCAAGTATTACTGACTTTTTTCACGACTCAAACATGTGGTTCTTTCTTTTTTTCAACTTTTCACTCAAATTTTTTGTGAATCTTGAAATTACACGCATTTTGTATAGTTTCTTGAATAATAAAGGGCAATCTGATGTACAACGCATTATGAGTCTAGTGAAGGGCTACACCGTACCCCATGGAAATGGACTTGTAATATATAAATCATACAGAGATAACTTTATCATTGCTCCAACACTCTTCTTTGTGTATATAGTTTCTTGAATACTACGTGAAATTGAACTTAATGTTCTTTTCTTGTGTGTAGCAAATGAGATATGTGAGAAATTGGCAGTGGTGGGGTTTGGTACAAATATGGTCATTTACTTGACAAATGAGCTCCATCTTCCATTAACAAAAGCAGCAAACACACTTACAAATTTTGGTGGCACTGCAAGTTTGACACCATTGATTGGAGCTTTTATTGCTGATACTTTTGCTGGAAGATTTTGGACTATAACTGTTGCTTCTATCATCTACCAAATTGTAAGTCTCTCTCTCATTTTCTTTTCCAGAGTTTAACTTCTATCACTGACAGTAAAGGCAGATCAAAAGGAGAGTATCAATTACGAGTTCGAACGAATTTACTAACTTTTGTTTAGACTATGTAGTTGTATTATGAAATTTACTTTAAATACATATAAATATTTAACTGTGAACTGACGTCTATGAATTTGGTGATAAATTCAGAATTCATAAACTCTAAATTCTGACCCTGCTATAACAGATTTAAATATTTACCCGCTATAACAGATTAAAATATTTACCTGCTATAACAGATTAAAATATTCTTAGTAATTTTTGCTTATATTATTAATTATGTGAGCAAGTTGACTTCTTTTAATTTTTTGAGGTTAGATGTTAAAGTAAATATGACATATAGTTTGATGTTTCATAGTATGCATAATTTAGTTGTATCAAGTAACACTCAAATTATTAGTGTGAGGGGTTGTAATATTTTTGACTACTTTCTTGAAACACTTATTAAATGGCTTATTTATCTTCTTTGATAAACTTGTAATGGATAAGGTATATATGGTGAATGACTTAATTTGGATAGGCAAAAACCTTGGTAGTTTGGTTTCATATTGAATTTACAGTAAATATATTAATACTGTGATCAGTTCACTTCTCTTCTTGTTTTTTCAAATTCGAGCTAAATATAAATAAATTTATTTTAATGTATATCGTAGTAGGTAATCAACTTTATTTTTTTATTTCCAATCGATACTTTAAATGGAAAGCTACATATAATTATCATCTGAGTGATTTGATAGTATAACAAATTATTTTACAGTACTATCATCTGTATACAAAAGTTAAACTCTTTCATACTATCATATAACATGTACAATGAACTTTCCTAGTTCAAAATTCAGGGGTGGAGCTAGAGTGTAATATGTTAATTTGGTAAAATTAAACTTACTAGTAGTGTTGGTTCAAAATTTGCATGTCTTAAAATAGTTATTTAACATATACAAATTGTTAACTTTAGAACTCAGTAACTCAAAAGGACTAAAATCTCAAACCCCCTTTTGATTTTAATTTCAGGGCATGATCATTTTAACATTATCAGCAATACTTCCACAACTAAGGCCACCATCATGCAAAGATGATGAATATTGCAAAGAAGCAAATTCAAGTCAATTAGCCATCTTATATGTGTCATTACTCTTAACAGCCTTTGGGTCAGGTGGAATTAGGCCATGTGTTGTTGCATTTGGGGCAGACCAATTTGATGAAAAGGATCCAAATCAAAAAACACAAACATGGAAATTCTTTAATTGGTACTATTTTTCTATGGGATTTTCAATGCTTGTGGCTGTCACAGTAATTGTTTATATTCAAGATAATATTGGATGGGGTATTGGATTTGGTGTCCCAACAATTGCTATGCTTATATCAATTGTTGTTTTTATATTTGGATACCCTTTGTATAGAAATTTGGATCCTGCTGGTAGCCCTTTCACTAGGCTAGTGCAAGTTTGTGTTGCTGCCTACAAGAAGAGAAAATTGGATATGGTAAATGATACTAATTTGCTTTATCAAAATCAAGAACTTGATGCTGATATTTCTACTGCTGGCAAGCTTGTTCACACTAAGCAAATGAAGTAAGTCATTTTCTTCTTCCGAGTTTAAGTTCTGTGCACTGACTGACTGTGTATGTTTTTTAGACTGTTAGTTACAATTGACATGCAAGATATGTTGCTCAGACTCTTTAAAAATGTTGTAGCATGTGTGTCAGATCATCTGAATATATTTTGGAGGATCTGGCATGAGTGTATCGGCCTTTTTGGAGAGTTCGAGAACCATAGGTTACAACAATAGGTAACTCTTCATATGGTCACTAAAGATTATGGTGATAAAATTGGTAAAAATAGTATTTTGTTAGTGTTTATGACCTTTTCTTTAAAGTTAACTTATATACATCGATGGTGTACGCCTCAAATATAACAATATGTAACTTCTTATAATAAGTGAAAGTAATTATCTGTAAAATAAAACAGATAACTTACTATAACATGTTAAATTACACGTATAGTATAAATAACTTTTACATTGTCGGTGTGTATAAGTTAATTCTTTTTGTTTGTTTAGCAAATCCATCACATGTTAGTTTTGCACCTTCAATAATGGAGAGGAATCTTGTGTGAATAATTGATATAATTACACATAAGATAACAGTAAAAAATGAAGAGGTGAAGATACTAGAATATTCTGTATGCTAACTTTGATTAAAATTAGAAATTTCTTTCTTAAGGAGATTACTCTTTTCTCTCTTTTATGATAAATCAAATGTCTTGCTATTAAATTTAATCAATCATCAATCAATTTGTACATGTATGTCTATTAATTGTGTGGCCAAAAACATTATGTGAATAAATGTTGTCTGTCCTGTTATTTGTCTTTATTTTCATGTCTTTGTACACCCCATCAAAATCAAGATTCATTGAATTTTATTCACATTTCCCATTTAATTTATTTATTATTATTTTCATGGCTTCAATAATGTTGCAAGAATCAGTACTGAAGTCATTAAAAATCAAAAAACAAGTTGATTAATACTGCCAAAAGTTGTGTCTTTTGGAAGTGTACTATCAAATTGGAGTTAATTTGTAAGAAAATGTAAAAGATCTAGTCAAATTTGGATGACTGCTTGGACTCTTCAAAAATGTCAACAAATACATGTTCAATCCTCCAAAAAGTAGTATATTTTTCGAGGATCCGACACGACTGCGATAATGTTTTTAGAAAAGCAACATAGGTCCTAACTCCTAATGTTAGACTTAACATGTTTCATTATGATGTAGACCTGATCATTAAAGGCAACATGCTAATGTCTTTGAAAAATCTTCAAACAACCATCATACTCACATTTAACGAGTACTGTATTATGTGACCATCTCATTTAAAAGTTTAACGTTTTTTTTTTCAGATTCTTGGACAAAGCAGCAATAGTAACAGAGGAGGACAACCCGAAATCTCCCAATCTATGGAGGCTAAACACGGTCCATCGCGTAGAAGAGCTCAAATCGATCATAAGAATGGGTCCAATATGGGCATCAGGGATCATCCTGATCACAGCATACGCACAACAACACACATTCTCAGTCCAACAAGCCAAAACAATGGACAGACACTTGATAAATTCCTTCGAAATCCCAGCTGCCTCGATGACTGTCTTCACATTAACAACAATGTTATGCACCGTTGCCTTCTATGACCGCGTATTTGTCCCTATTGCACGTAAGTTCACTGGACTCGAACGAGGAATCTCTTTCCTAAGCAGAATGGGAATTGGATTCTTCATATCTGTCCTAGCCACTTTAGTAGCTGGATTTATTGAAGTTAAACGAAAAAATGTTGCATCAAGTTATGGACTAGTCGATAAACCAAAATCAATAGTTCCAATTTCAGTATTTTGGCTTGTGCCACAATATTGTCTACATGGTATAGCTGAGGCATTTATGTCAATTGGACATCTTGAATTTTTCTATGATCAAGCTCCAGAGAGTATGAAAAGTACAGCCACCGCGTTGTTTTGGACATCGATTTCAGCTGGGAATTATTTGAGTACATTTCTGGTAACGTTAGTTCATAAATTTACTTCAGGACCGAGAAGAACCAATTGGCTGCCTGATAATAACTTGAATAAGGGGAACTTAGAGTATTTTTACTGGTTAATTACGATTCTACAAGTGGTTAATTTGATTTACTATTTGTTTTGTGCAAGATTATATACTTTTAAGCCTATTCAGATGGACAAAACAGAGGATTTGGAAACTAAAAATGATGGGATTGAACTTGTAAACAATGTTTAGTTTGTATATTGTAACTTTAGTTTATAGTATTATTATGTAATTGTTTTTAGGTTATGAGGAAAGAAAAGAATGGTTATGAATAGTTGAATGTAATAATTATTAATAGATGGAATAATAAGACTTTCACTACTTCTCTTAAGTTATATGTGCATGAACGTCACGTAAATGACTGAACTTTATCACTCATATATGCATCAACTTCAAGCAAAAACGATTGCTATGGCTGAACTTCAGTCATATCACATGTGCTCTAATTTTAGATACCGTATGTCTGATGTTATTTTAAAGTCGATAAATTTTTAAAATTTGTGCATTATCAATATGATTTAAATGGTGATCCAAATTCGGGTATATGTACATTTCGGCCAACCCATTTACGAATTGGGTCTAGCCCATGAGAAAAAGAATTTGGGTTAGCCCATTTTGAAGATTGTGGGCCTTAACCAACCTAATATTAGCTTTCATGGATTACTACTATTTTTCTCCGTCATTTCTATCAAAATTGAATATTATATTTAAAATATACTTATGTGAAAATAACGATTTTAAAATATCGTTTTCAAAAATCTATTTCTTATTTAATATTTATACTCTTTTTTTTTTTTCAAGATCTTATTTTTATCATTTGTTTTCACTCCTTTCCATTTTGGTACATACAATATACTCCCTCCGTCTTATTTTATATGTCACCCCTTTCTATAAATAGTTGGTTCGTAATACTTGTCATTTCATAAAATCAATGCATAAATTACCATATTCTTCTTTTTTTTACCCTTGTGAGTTATTGGCCTTGAAAATATACATTTGACCAACTTAGAAAAATTAAGTAAATGATTCATGTTCATTGGTTAAATTAACTAATCAAAATAAATTAATTCATATTCATTGATTGAAAACTTGAGTTCCAAAAAAATTAAATAAGCGTAGAAGGGTAAAATTATATCATTTCTTAATGCAAGTGCAAAGTAAAAAAATGACATATAAAATGGGACGGAGGGAGTATCAAACACTCATGATAAAGTACTTGTCTCATTCTCTTCGAGTATCAAGGAGGGATGTTCTTAAATTTCCTCCCTGTAACTACTAGTCAATAGGGGTATTGATGACATTATTGACACTCTTACGCTCACTGTCCATTTTTACTTCTCTAATATTAACTTGCACACCTTTTAAAAAGTAATAAATAGAACGACAATTCTATTATATCGCTTTTTGAATATAATAATAATATTTTAAAAAATACATTAATGACTAGAGTTAATAATCAAAATAAATTATGAATTAATAAAAAATATTTTTATTATAATTGTACGAATAAATGTGGACGGTGGTAGTAATTTATTTTTTTAACCACAAATTTACATAAATATCAAGTCTAACTTTGAATTCATTGATTTTTGGACTTTTATTAGTAATGAATTCGACAACCACCAAATTTTGACTTTAACCTCATTGTGTAACGTATTTTAGGAGGAATTGCATTTCAACCATATAGAGTGGAACAAATTTAATCATCCAATTGGGGAACATACAACAACTTCACTTTAGAAAAAACATGAACTATCAACCAAAAGAATAATAATATATCTAATATAATTTTACGAATGAGGTACGGAAAAATTGAGGTATAAGCAAATTTTATTTCTATTTTGTATAAGGTAAAAAGGTTGTTTTCGATAGATCATCTGCTTTGTTAATGTTTCCAAAATAAGTTTGAGAAAAATATGAGAGAAAAAAAAATAAAAGTCTATGATGAAAATACTAAAGAAAATAAGGTGTTCTAAACTAGAAACATGTTCTCCCATGTAAAAAGAGAAATTGTTTGGTTATCTACTCATGTTCTATCCTAATTTTCTACCTTTGCGCCCTCTTATCTAGGATCATATCTTCGATGAGCTAACATGTGCCATGTCCTGTCTAATCATATCTCTTCAATCTTTCTCGGTCTACCTCTACCATTCATAGACCTAACATTGCAACCACTCGCACTTCCTCATTATGCAGCATCTATGTTCGAATCATCTCAGTCTTACTTCACGCATCTTATACAACAAAGAGGCCACTTTCATTGTACCTCATATATCCTCGCTTTTAATCATAGCTCTCATAATATATCCATACATCCATTTAAGTATCTTCATTTTCGCTACTTTCATCTTTTAAACATTTGAACTTTTGACTAGCCAAAAATTAAAGTTGAAGTATCAAGGGTCCAAATTCAAAATGATTTTGAATTATATATATTGTAGTGTAAAAAATATATTATTTGTTATCAAGCTTAACATGGAATTGTAAGTCAGTTATCATTTTCTTTTACAAAGTTAGAAGATAATACTTACCATAGAAACTTAACTTTACTTATAAGTAATTTGAGTCTGTTATAATAATTTTTTCAACCACAATACATGGAGCTTAAATAGGATTAAACCCCTTCTAAATGACTATTATATCATGTTTTGGACTAGTAATTATTCATAGATGTAACAATAATAACAACGATAACATTTTTTAGTGTAGTTTTACAAGTATAATTTGGAGAGATGATGCTTCTGATAACATTTTTAGTATAGTTTTACAAGTATAATTTGGAGAGATGATGCTTCTGATAGGTTTGTTTAAGAAAAACGATTTGAAAATAGATTACTTCCTCTATCTCAATTTATGTGATACGTTTTATTTTTCGAGAGTCAAATAATTTAATTTTGATATAAAAAAATTGCTCATAGTTTAAATTTTAATTTTTTTTTTTTATATATTTGTAAATTACATGGTCACAATAATTGACAATTCAATATATTTAAAAGATATATGAAAAATTACGGTAAAAAATAGACTTGTTTGAATCTCAAAATGCGAAATGTGTCACATAAATTGAAATAGAGAGAAAATAAATTAGCTTAATATATGTGTAATTAATAATTTGATACGATACATCATTAGTCATAATTAGTAATTACAACCCATCCGAGCCAATTAAAATGGGAGAAAAAACATATTAAGACTCAAAATACTCCTAATAATTAACCATAAAAAATAAATAAAAATAATTCGATCCAATAAAAATGAAATAAAAAACATATTATCAAATTATTATAATTTTATAAGTTATCTGGAAATCCCCTAATAGTTAAGCCAAAAAAAAATTAAATTAATTGGCTTCTGAATTCGGATCAGTAACCGGGTCAGTGTTAAGATCCAAACCCGCATTATCTTCCACGCTTTCTCTCTCTTTAACGCCGTCAACAGCCCGTTTAAAATCCTCCTGCCGGAAATTCGGACTCCACGGCTTCGCCGCCGTCAGATTTCTCCCGGCACCACCGCCCTCGGCGTTTCCCTTCTCGAAATACTTCACCGCCACACGTATTCTCCGCAGTATAGCGTAGAACTCCTCCACTTCTTCGTCCTCCACCGCCGCCGTCACCGATGCCGCCGTTCCATCGTTTTTCTCCGTTTTAATTTGCTTTTTTGCTTCGATCTCTCCGTCGTGTATATATTTCCGTTTATGTACCTCCATAATTTTGAGCTGAATTTTGAATTTTCCGGCGAAGGGTAGAAAAATTGAGTTGTTAATATTTGTAATTTGTGAATAGGAATTTGTAAGAATTGATTTCTGGCGTGTGGTAATATGTGTAATTTTATAGTGAATTTCGTGGAAAGTCATAAACTATGTAAAACGTATTGATGATGTATTAAAGGTGTCGTAAGCAAAAATATCTCATACCAAATGTCAAACAAATGTGGGTTCACATGGAATAGGGACATTTAAATTTTACAAGGTCGTTTGGTACACAAGATGATATAAGTAAAGATATATCGACAGATTATTTTATATCACTTTCTATATAAGATAATAATCATTTGAAAGATGGTGGGATGAAATAATCTTAGAAATTAGCTGGTACTTTAACCTACAACAAGCCTCGATCTTTGGGTAATTCCACAAATTGGATCTAGGAAGCTCGATAGACCATTGCTCGAATCCTATTTATTTATTACTAAATGTTTATAGATATTTGATGGTGAAGATAACTATTAACTATTGTATTTTATCTTGAGATTGTTTTAAAAATATATATATATATTGAATTTGTTTCTAAGCTTATTTGATAAAAGAATATGAATTTGTTTCTTTTAAAAGATAAAAAGGATCTAGTATTTGGTAATATGATCTGTATGTTAATATTCTTCAAATCTGAATTATTGATTTGGTCTAAAATAGCATAATAAACAATAATTTTCGGAAATAAATATCAAAATCATAATCAATCTCACTAATAATTTCTGACAAGCTATTAATTTATGAAAAAAAAATATATTAGAGATGACATCAGTCTTTGTCGTCATCGTTGGTGGCGTATATGTTTATACTTTTTCTAAAAAATAAAATAAAATGGCGTGTCATAATTTCATGTATTGCATTTTGTGTGTGCCACGTGTATACAGGACGAATTTATTGTTATAACTTATGATTTGACAGAAACTAATAACTTTGATCCGTAATAATAATTTATGATCGAAATATATAAACTTAAACCTTGAATTTATCGCAAGATTGGAGCATTTTGATAGCAAGTTTCACGACTCAGTAACTTTAACACATATATATTCAATAACTTGCTCTCTTTTTTTTAAATTTAATATTCATAAACTTAAAAAATGTGCCCATGAGATAAACACACGTTGTGGTGAATCATAATTCACAAGGTGGTTAAAAAAGTGGTGTGGACGTTAAGATCTTTTAATATTGTTTCCATATTAGTTTAGTCTTGAATTGGTAATATGCCAAATAATTAGTTGGTAAGGTATCACTTCATGAAAAAAAATATTAGGTCTAAAAGGTTAAAAAATATTTTCTTTATCCCTAATTATTTGTCTAAATTTTCTTTTTTAGTTGTCCCTAATTACTTGTCCATTTTGACAAATCAAGAAAGGACAATTCTTTTTTGTCTATTATACCCTCAATTAATTACTTTGAAATATGTAGAACTTTTTGAAAATTTTAAGTTTTTAATTCATCCACTTCGTAATTAATAGGATAAAATGATAAACTCACTATGTTAAGTATTGTTTTCTTAATAGGTGTGTCAATTTAAAAGTAAACAAGTAATTAGGAACATAAGGAATATATGAGCAAGCATTAAATCGAGTTTAATATGGTCCGATAGTTAGGGTACATAATTTTCTTGTGAGTTATATCTGCAAAACATTTTTAAAATAAGGATAAAACGCCTAAAAAGACATTTGCATAAATCAGCTAATATTAAAGGGTCCCTTTTTGTTTGCTGTATTGCGTGCCAAATATTACTTTTTACATTTCTTATTACCTATATTATTTCACCAATTATATATGCTTAATTTTGTATTCACAGTGTAGTGGGAGGAATAAAATCCGTCTATTTCTATAATAAAAGATTTTGAGTTCAAGCTTTAAAACGAAGAAATTTTTAATAATAAACATTTCTCTTTTTGACGGATCATATAATTAAAGTCATTGTGAGTATATTATTGAAAGTCTATTTAGTTAATATTAAAATAAGTAGACTTTGTTAGTTCCATAATTGTTTAAAAGACTCTACAATATAATACTATCGTTGGTCCTTCTTTAAGGTTCTTCTTAATTTATTCTCCATATTTGTTTTTAAAACGTTACTTTCTTGACTTGGTTCTTCTTTTAAGGTTATATAGTTTATTCTGGTTATTATTAAATTACCACTTGCATAATATTAATTGAGTGAAGGGGTTACATGAAACAACCTCTTTATCTAAATATGATAGGCAGAAGTGTACAAAATCGAACCAAAAACCGAATCAAATCGTAAATTGAGTCAAATCGAGAAAAAAATCCGACTAGTGGTTGGTTTGACTTGGTTTGATATTGAAAAAAAAAACCCGACTATATTTGGGTTGGTTTGGTTTTAACTTAAAAAAGACAACCCGAGACCAAACCAACCCGACATTATATATATAATTTTAAAATTTTATTTTATACATAGAAATATTTACTTTGATATAATTTTTGAATATTTCTTATACTTTTTCATAGTTTTTATCTTTTAATATATTATTTCAAATTTGAAACTTAGAATTTTGAATGGTTCAATAAAGATTATAGTTCACATATGTTGGTAATTTTAATAAAACTTAAATTATAATCAAATTAATACTAATGCAAAAAGAATCAATTCAACACTAATAATGACAATTATATTGAATATTTGTTCTTTGGTTTTACATTGGTTTAGGCAATTCAAATACATAATCTAATTTTAATTTCCTTTAATATTTAGTCATGTAACTAATACTTATTAAACTTATTTTAGCATGATTTAGTACTTTTAAATTATGATCATTTTCATTATGACTTGTTAATTTGCAATATTTGTTTTACGCGATTTCATTATTATTATTTTTTTGTTGGATATTTTAGTGTCATTACTCATATCATATTTTGTGTTATTTTCTTAAGAAATACCTTAGATAGTTGTATTTTGGTAGGACTAAAGAAATATTTGAAATACAAGTAAATTATATGTTTGTATGAATACTTTACCGAAAAAATCCAAAAATCCGAAAAACCTAAAGAAATCCAAAAAAAACCCGAGGTTGAAAAACCCGAGTTTTATTGGTTTGGTTTGGTTTATAGATTTAAAAATCCGACACAAATGATTTGGTTTAATATTTGAAAAACCCGAATCAACCCTGTCATGTACATCCCTAATGATAGGGGTAATATATGTGTGAAGGCACCGTCCTCCACAAATTAAATTAAATTAACCATATACAATTTTAATTTAACTTATATATATATATATATATATATATATATATATATATATATATATATATA
>NC_064287.1:52253165-52297023 GCF_019186545.1 Solanum stenotomum | reverse complement strand
AAGAAATTTGGTTGACTAATTGGAATAGAATAAGTAACATGTACTATTTGAAAATAACGTCAAAATTTCTAGAATTCACAATAAATTAACAACTGAAAATATTTATGATTATTCACGTGAATTGAAACATGAATAACCTATATTATTCAAAACTAACACAAAAATACTATAAATCACAACAATTTAATAACTTCAAATATATTTTTAAGAAAACATATAAAAAATCGACTGATCTTCAAATTCCATTTATATCACATAAATTAAAACAAAAAAAATTAATATTTATTGGGCCCATGCTGGCACGGGCACCAAATATCTATCTATATATATATATATATATATATATATATATATATGTGTGTCACAAATGGAAAAGTCCCAATCAAGGAAGCAACATATATCATTTACAAATTACTTAAAAAGCATTAAAAATTACAATAATTACCAAATTAAAATATTTAAAAGCTATATAATAAAATACGTTGACTCTCAGAATTCTATTAGGCTTACATATATTGGGATAGAAAAAATAACACATATCATTTTAAAATTACCAAAAAAGTATTATAAATAATAATAATTAACAACTTAAAATATCTGAAAGACATTTTAAAAGGGTAAATTTTGTAATTTTATCCATATCACATAAATTAGGACAAAGTGACCAGTAATGTACGTTATTTGAAAGTTACATAAAAATTTTATAAATCACAATAATTAATAAATTAAAACATTTTTAAAAAAAATATGAAAATTTGGATGACTCTCCAAATTTCATTTGTGTCACATAAATTGAAACAACAAAAATAACATATATTGGGTCCATTTTAATTTTATTTGTCTTATATTTTTATTTTTTTTATATTTAAAAATTGCGTAAAAATACTATAAATCATGATAATTGACAATATAAAATATGTTTTGAAAAAAAAACAAAAAATTCCACTGATTCTTGAAGTGAATCTATCATAAAAATACCATAAATCATGATAATTGATAACATAAAATATTTCAAAAATGTTATATGTGGGTAGTCTTATTATGCCTTAAATAGCGTCAAAGAAAGTACAGGTTTGTGATAAAAAAAAACTTATTCCTTTATCCACGTAAATAATTGCTTCAAAAACTCGGTTATTAGCCCCAAAACATACCATTTATATTATTGGGCCCATGCATAACACAAGCACTATTATCTAGTATATATATATATATATATATATATATGCACTTAGGGAAAATAGTATTTTGGTGGTTTAGGTTAAAGAATGTTTATTTGATAATACTTAGCAGATTAAATAAAAGAAGGTTAATCATTTGGATTTGGAAAGATTCATTTGCATCTTGGTTAGTCAATGGAGAAATGAGTTTTTAATTAATCGTGACGTGGATTCAAAAAATTTAAGTTTATAAATTTTGAATTTAAAAAAAAATAATTACATATGAAATTTTAAATAAATTATTTATACATATTAAATAAATTTCTTAAAACAAACAATTTTTTTGGCTAAAACTAATTAATTTTTCCGAACCTATAACTAGAAACTCAAATATTATTTTTTTTTAATTTAACGTTATGACGCTAGATATTCTTATGGATGACATATGTCTTGCGTAGTTAACATTTTTTCATAATTAAGTCTTAAATTTAAATTTTAAAATAAATACGATACAAATCTAAATTAATCCATTCACAGAGGTTGTCAGAATATGATAATTAAATCAAGTTATTTTATTTTTATTTTTTATTTTTTTAAAAAAAAAGTAAAATGAAGCTGTTATTTTTGGGAATATTTTGGTACAATGGAATTATTTAAGCCTATGGGTCATTGCTCGTTAGTCGTTACCATCAAAAGTTGTGACAAAATAGTAGATACTATTTATTTATTCTTAACTAAATGTCTCAAATTTTTATTTTAAATATAAAGTTATCTTTAATAAAATATGCCTTAATTAAGAGTACTCCTTAATTAACTCTAAATTAGAACTTTTCGATACGAATTTGAATTAGTAAATTTCAATATTAATATCGAATTCCGGGTGATAACAAAAAAAAAAAAAACTAGTGAAGAAAGCTATTGCTCCCTTTTGTCCTAACATAAAATATGAGAAGTGAGTCTAAAAATAGTTTCAATCTTTTTAATTTGTGACAAGTCACTTTCAACAAAGAAGGTATCCAAGGGAAAAAAATGTCCAAAAGTACAATAATTAAATATAAACCTTTAGTAAGAAATTAAATGTCAAATTATTAAACCTTTGAATTTTAGATTATTCTTTTAGATTAAACACCAAAGGTCTAAATATTTAGCCGCCTCTATCATGAAGCATTTTACATCCAATAAAAAAAATTGACACGAATCTAAATTTAATCGGACTTTAATGTGTGTATTGAATATTTAAAAAAAATATACCAAAGGTCATGGTAGAGCGTGGTATGTATCCTTATATTCTTAACTATAGATCTTGGAATTAATCACTAATAATATAGTCGTCTTTTATAGAAAACATTTTACCTCTCAAAGTGTGGCTTATCGCTTTAGTTGGACCCAAAAATGAGTACCAGTCTACCAGACACCGGCATCCGAATCAAACGGTCCATTTTTGAAAATCTAAACTAAAATATGTGCTGTATAAGTTTAATTGTTTCATATGTAATATTTGGAAATTTTGAGTATATAATTTTCAATTTTCCTACTCTAAATATAAGTGGTTATCACTATGACAAAAATTTAAACCAAAACTTCTTATTAATTACGTTTTTTTTTCTTTTTAATTCTCTTTTTTAACCATAATTAAGCATCATTAAAGCTGTACTAAATCATCATTAAAAGTTGTACAAACTAAAAAGTTAATGGTACAATCAGACGTGACACAAACAGATCATTAATATCTCAAAAGGAAATAAAAGGGGGAAAAAGAGTTTAGTCAGTTAGCTTTTGATCTTCCTTTAAAATATTCTTTGCCCTTTATTTAGTTTTGTACGTAGCGAAAGTTAAATACATCGAATCGAATTATCTTTTATATGTATATATAAATAATATAGTCTTTATTCCGATGGCTGGTTTATACAACACATCGCAAATGTGGGAATATGTTTTTCGTTAAAATATGGAATTTGTGATTTGTGTCATCTTATATAAAATTCTTTATTTTTATCTCTTCTATTTTGATATGAAATTGTCTAAAGTATATCAATCTTAATTTGATTATGTTCTGATATGAAACTGTCTAAAGTTAATTTATAAGGAAGTACCTTAAATATTAGTCAAGATCAATCGTTGAATGCAAATAAATATTGCTCTTTCTTTTCATTTTATTTGTTCAATTCCCCTAAGAATCGTACCAAATGTTTCGAATATGTCTTCATTTGTATTAGGGTGTACATGATCGGGTTGGTTCGGGTTTTTCAAATATCAAATCAAATCATTTGTGTCGGATTTTTAAATCTATAAACCAAACCAATAAAACTCGGGTTTTTCAACCTCAGGTATTTTCGGATTTTTCAGGTAAAGTATTCATACAAACATCTAATTTACTTGTACTTCAAATATTTCTTTGGTCCTACCAAAATACAACTATCTAAGGTATTTCTTAAGTAAATAACACAAAATATGATATGAGTAATGACACTAAAATATCCAACAAAAAAATAATAATAATGAAATCGCGTAAAACAAATATTGCAAATTAACAAGTCATAATGAAAATGATCATAATTTAAAAGTACTAAATCATGCTAAAATAAGTTTAATAAGTATTAGTTACATGACTAAATATTAAAGGAAATTAAAATTAGATTATGTATTTGAATTGTCTAAACCAATATAAAACCAAAGAACAAATATTCAATATTATTGTCATTATTAGTGTTGAATTGATTTTCTTTTTGCATTAGTATTAATTTGATTTTGATTTAAGTTTTATTATAATTATCAACATCTGTGGACTATATTCTTTATTGAACCATCAGAATTCTAATTTTCAAACTTGAAATAATATATTAAAAGATAAAAACTATGAAAAAGTATAAGAAATATTTAAAAATTATATCAAAGTAAATATTTTTATGTATAAATAAAATTTTAAAATTATATATATAATGTCGGGTTGGTTTGGTCTCAGGTTGGTTTTTTTAGTTAAAACCAAACCAATCCAAATATAGTCGGGTTTTTTTTTTCAATACCAAACCAAGTCAAACCAATCACTAGTCAAATTTTTTTTCTCAATTTACGATTTGATTCGATTTTATTCCCCTAATTTGTATATTAGGTCAATCACAATTTTTCCATAGATGTAAATTTTCTAAGGAAAAGTCCCACTTGTCGTTACAAAAATTCCATAAAAATAGATAGGTCATATAACGTGCATGGTGCACACTCCCTCACCTAGATTAGATATAGAAAAAGAATCCACAATTTTTATTTTATTTTATTTTTAATCTGACTAATTTAAAATCAACGATAATAATTACTTATTCATTATAGTTTTATACATAGAATTTTAAAATATACGTACCTTGTTTCAACTAACTAATACTCCCTCCATTCCATATTAATTTAATTTTTGAGGCATTTTTCATTTTTCAAATTAACTTAATTGTTCAGTTTTCAAGACTACATTTGGAGTGTTCTTCCAATTTTACCCTTCATTAGTTAGTATTGGAATTAGTGATTAATTAATATTTAATTATTTTAATCATAAATTTGACAATAATTAATAAGGGTAAACATGAAAAACTATGTTCAATTTATGTCTTAATATACCTTTTTTAAAGGGTGTGAAACACCTCAAAAATTAAATTAATATGGAATGGAGAGAGTACAAATTACGTCAAAATACTACTCCCTCTGTCCACTTTTATTTGTCATGTTGTGTTTTTCGAAAGTCAATTTGACTAATTTTTAAAGTTAAATTAGATTACGTAAATTCGATATTTTTTTTAAAAAAATTAGATATTCAAAAACTATACGAAAAGTACTATAAGTTACAATTTTTTGCATATCAATATGATGAAAATATACATCGTAAAATGTTGGTCAAAGTTCTTATTGTTTGACTCTAAAAAAGGAAACCATGACAATTAATTGTGAACGGAGGGAGTACCAAAAATGATATAATCATTTAAAATAACAAACGTATCATAGTCAATGCCATTAATTTTGGGACCATATTAGTAAATTAGCATCTTTTTTTTTCTTTCTTTTTTCTTCATAAAAATAGTCAACTAGCACCGTCAACGTGATTTTCGCAATTTTTATCTACGTCATATAATTATTCTTCAGTCTCTCGTCATTTATATGACGTCAACTTCTATGTATTATATGAGTCCTCCGTCTCAGTTTATGTGATATTATTTAACTTGTCATCGAGTTTAATGAGGAATAAAAGACTTTTGAAACTTGTGACCTAAACAAATCGTAGATATTTGTGTTACTATAAAGCATCTAATTAAAAACAAAAAATAAATATTTTAATATGAAATCTTTATTTAATATAAAAATATGTTAGTTTTTTGGGACGGATGAAAAAGAATCATACAAATTGCAACGGAAAAGTATAAGAGGTTATTTGTGACTATTTTAGATTGGGTGGGTCGGATAACTGTCACGACCCAAACCGTCATGATTGACACCAACACAACCCTCCGATGGGAAAATCTCTATAAAGCCATTGAATATTACTTGACCTAATTATACTTGACCGGATCTTTATCCTCAAGATTGTGGCTGGTTCCGATTTAATTAAGGGATGATTGTACCATAAAAAAGAAGTTAATTTGAGATTTTAGATAGGAAACAAAGTAAATAACACTATTCATTTTGGAATTAAAATATATGGGGAGTTCAAATTGGGAAATAAAGTGATGTCAATTTTTGATTTCTATTTTTTGGAATGTCAATAATTGTGCAAAAAAAAAAAAAAAGGAAGTGGAGGATGAACTGTAATGAGGCAGTAAATTCCAAATTGGGATCAAAGAGTAGGTGACCTAGTTTGGCTAAATTTGGCACATATACTTTACAAGATATTCACCATCTACTACAACCCAAACAAACAAATTTTATGAAAACTAAGACATTTAAAGATACGGAAGCAGGTTTAAATGACTATAAAAATGGAGTCTCAATAGACTCCAAGATTTTAACAAACAACTAACCAAACTAATGCAGAAATTCAACCCCTAAAACCTGAAAGTCATTGTACCAAAACTCTACTAACGACAAGTCTATGAACAAGGGGTACAACCCCAAAACTAAACAACACCTTTAAGAAATAGACTGAGTCCGAAAAGAGTGGACTTAAACAAGAAAGATCCATGGCAACCTGAAAGAACTGGCTCACCCTTGAATCTGGTCACACTCATTAGTCACCTAGCTAAAGTTTATCAATAGCCACCTGAAGATGCCCTGTACTCAACAAAGAAAGAGCAAGTGTAGTATCACTACACAACCACAGTGTACTGGTACGATCACCCTGTTATCCCAATAAGTGAAACACATGCAAGTAATCACAACATTATAAAATAAGCATATACTGAACATATACAATATTAGTCATCTTTTCAGGATCAATGTAGCATCACACATTCTCAATAATACACATTGGTTATCAATTTAGAGAAACATACAGTCTTCCAATATCAATTATCATTAGATATGAACGTAATCATCATAAGTAGATACACAACACAATTCAATGGTCCTCTCACGGAACCCACACCCAAACTGTTAGCATACCGGAACGTGGTACCCGATCCAATGTATATGTCGGAACGTGGCAATCGATCCCATAATTATACCGGAACGTGGCAACCGATCCCATATTTATGTCGGAACATGGCAACCGATCCCAATTAGTCTGTCGGATCGTAACACCCGCCCATTCAACAAACCACAATCACAATCGCAATGTATATTTTCACAATCATACAACAAGAGGTGATTCATGACATACAATTATTCGATTATCCTCATTTACGATTAGGGTGATCAATAATGCAACATTCGCATACATGCATGCATTATAATGAAGCAATTACAAATATATATTACACCAACATGAAATCACAACCATCATCTACCTCGAAACAAGCTTGAAATCCTAAGAAACTTGATCCTTCCCTTTTCGGATTCGTTCCGCTTGTTCTTGGTCTACAAATAATCATAATAACGCAATAACCAATAAAGAATCACTAATTACCCAAATTGCTAACAATTCTATGAATCCTAGATCATACCCATGATCCCAAGTATCCAAAATAGAGTTGTTTTCACCATAGATTCTAGATCAAAACCTTTCCTCAATGATAATTACCCAAGAAACTACGTTCTACGGATCGAAATACGAATTCGGGGAGTAAAGAACTTACCTTTAGCCTCAAGAATGGTGGAAAACTGCCAAGAGTCGCCTGGGGTTCGTTCCTTAGCTCTAAAAAATAAAAAGTGCAGAATGAGGTCGTTTAGGGGTTTATTTACGACCTTAAATCGCGTATGGCCCGCCACAGCGGCAAAAACCCCTGCCAAGGCGGCTTGCACGAATCAGAGAGCTATTTTAATAATTCCAAGACCCCCATTTCACAACACACCTCTAACCAACGGCACTCAAAAAATCCCCTCCACACTAAGATCGATTCCGGGAGTTCTACTCTCCCGAATTCAATTCCGTAAACTCATGCAGATTTTTTAACGCGTTATCTATCCCCTCATGTAATCAGAATTAAGAATAAATTACCCGATTGTTACCAAATTTCCCTACACTTCAAAGACTCCGATTTCGTCCAAATCTGAACTAGGTTGAAAAATTTCAAGTTACTACGAAAAAGTTTTCTGGCCCCAATTCTTTCTCCATTGGCTTTTCTCTAACGACGAAATCAGGTCGTTACAATAACACCATTATTAGCGTTTATTGAGCTTCATTTTTTTTAAGATGCTAAAATTATATATTAATTTTTGAAGGCTTGGATTAAATTCAATAACTAAAAATGATAGAAATCGGCATAAAAAATTTGAATATCAAATTTGGACTAATTTGAAGTTGATTTAAAATAATATAAATAAATTTTGAAGCAAAATTGTGTTCAAATTTTTCACAATAGGTTTATGATGATCCGCCATAATTATAATGATTTGGTGTGCAAATCATTCGAATTTAAATTAATGAAAAACTTATATTAATATTGAATATCGAATATCGAATGAAAAAAATAAAAAACTATTTCGTCAATGTTTTTAACGTTGGTATTTCAAAAGGATTAGACAATAATCATCAATTATCTTAATCAATTTTTGGTCTTTCATTAATATAGTTTCTACTTTTTAAGTCTCCTCATTTTTTTTTTAAATATTCAACTCTCCAAAACTACCATAGTCTGTTGGCAATTTGGCATTATAAAATTACCAATTTGCATAAAAATATTTGGTGGATAGGGATTAAAGTGGACTAGGAAACGCATTTCCTAAAGTTGTGTATACAAAATGTTATATTTCTAATGAAAGATTTATTATATTTGTCTCTTTGCAACTTTATAGGATTCGCATATGTTAGTGTTTAACATTTATGATAATTTAATGGAAAATAGAAATATAATCATTTGAATTTTGAATGGAAAGATTCAATCAGATTTTAGGCACTCAATTACAGAAAAATTAGTGGTGTGTAAAAATGGAATGTGTGACACGATTCAATTATAGTAATTTTGGTTCTTTTATGAAAAGGTTAAGGTTAATACTTATATGATATTTATATCAAATTATATTAAGGCCAGTGGAGCTCATATCTGAAGAGAGAGAAAAGTGAGATTTTTCTATATTCTTAAAATGTAAAAGTACTTTATTTAAAAAAATTAGAACAATACATGTATCTAATATCTTATTCTAACTAAAAACGCTATTATTCTAACTGAAAAATGTACGAATAAAATATGTATTTGAGTGTAACCCTATGTTTATGGATGTATATGTATGTGTATCAAGACTGTATATATGTGGGTGGACAGTGATGACTAGAGTTATTATATAATCATGCTACGTTATTTTATTTTTTTCAAAATACCACTATAAAGAACTATAAAATTTGGGGTCGAGATCACTGGTTCGAGTAATTTTTTCAAAAATATATCATAATTAAGTATATATATATATAGTATGAAATACTTCCCTTATTGTTAAATAGAGTTTTGTCTTGAATTTTCTATTTTATTTGAATTCTACACAATCGTATTTGAATTTAATATAGTGAAAGGGACTCTTGGTGAAAAAAATTCACTAGCATAACAATATGGTGATTAAAGAATTTTTTTTAGGGAAGGATTTTCTTTCAATAATTTATATGATTTTGTTTATATATTTTTTTTCCTATTTTTAGTTGTTGTAAACCAGAATTATTAGCAATGAGCCAATGACCAAGACTTCTTATAATTGATGGACTTAGGTGCTATTATTAATTCATCTATTACTACACCTTACCAATTTGTAGTAACATCATCAAATTTTGTAGTTACCACAACTAATTATTGGTTACAAAATTAGGTTAAATTGAAGGACTTTTTCATTACAAAAATAGTTTAGTGACTTCCGTATAATAAAGTGAAAAAATGAGTGATTATACATGAAACTGACCCTGATCAATCCCATATTAAACGTACTTCCCCAGTTTTCCCATTAAAATATAAGGGGTGTGGTGGGGAATAAATAGAGAACTTGTCGATAGGAGTGCTTTACCTCTTTAGAATAACAAGAAGTTAAACGGTATATACAAAATATCTTGGCACGAGTTACCATTAAATTATTAGTATATGGTTGAATAGTTGAAATTCATTATTCACTCTTAAGTAGAGGTTTTCAAGTTTGAGCGTAGAAAAATACACAACTTCTTGTTAGAAAGTTGTTTAACCCCTTATTGGACTTTTTTTTTTTACAGAATTGAATTTAGATGAATCGAATCAGTTAGATTTAGGATTATATATAATTAAATTAAATGTAAAAAAAAAATCATGTCAATTTTCATATTATAGTATTATTCACCTACATTTTTTCTACTAGAACATGTAGTTAACAACATCATTTCACCATATAATTCTACAACAATGAAATGAATTGAAATATTTTTATTCACAAAAAGAGCTATATGTATAAAGGCAATAATCGATGAATTGCGTTAATAAAAATCTTACCTTTATTACCATCTCCAAGCTAAGAATGATTGGATATGGGAAGGGCGCTTCCCTCTTAATCGAGCTGTAATTACAAAGTTTAAATCATATAGTCGAATTAGTAAATTTCAAATAACAGAAGATTATTAAAAAGAATTACAATATTAATTACACCACGATAAAATCTAAAAAATAAATATAATCTAACTTGAATTATTCTCATGATCATCATGAGGATTATATGGCTCCATATTAAGATCAAAACCTTTATTATTTTCTTCAACATTTTTTTCATTTTCTTTCTCTTTCTCTTTCTCTTTCATGTCTTCATTATCTCCGATGATTTCATCGGAGAGATTTTGATCAATCTCCTCCGTCATTTTCCGTCCACTAGTGCTAGCTCCGTCAACTCTATTGAAATACTTAACGGCAACTTGTATTCTTCGTAGTATCGCGAAGAATTCTTCCACTTCCTCTTCCGCTACCTCCTCCGTTAACTCTTCCGTTTCCTCCTTCGGCTTCTTCGTAGCGGACGTTGAAACGACGTCGTTGTTATCCGGTTTTCTTTTTTCTCCTTCGCTTTCCATTGACGAAATTATGTAGTAGAAGACTTAGGACTAAAAGGGTCTTTATTTAGAAATAAAATTAGGTAAGTTATATGTGACAGCTCTGTGAGAATTTATATGTGACAGACGAATGAAACTTCGGGAAGTTGAACATGTGATGCAGTGAATGAGACTGTTTTTGGGGATGTGAGAATTTATATGTGACGGACAAATAAAACTTTGGGAATTTAGGTATGTAGTGCCGTGAATAAGACTGCTATTTGCTTAATAGAGATTTTGATATGAAAATATGATGCAGTGGATGAGACTGTCCTTTCTTATGAGAGATTTTGATACGTGCTGTGAGAATTAATATGTGAGACAAATAAAATTTTGGATATTTAGATATGTGGTGCAATGAATGAGATTGTTCTTGGGGCTGTGAGAATTTATATGTACATAAAAATAAAACTTCGGAAATTTAGGTAAGTGGTCAGGGGCGGAGGCAACATATACTTAGGTTGTTCATCAGAACCCCATCGGCAGAAAATATTACTATCTATACATGGTTAAAATTATTTTTTAGGTATGTATAATAGATGTCGACCCCCCTTCCACTAGCTCGTGTGTTTACTTCTCAAATTTTGAACCCCCTTATTAGAAATTCTGGATCCGCCATTATATGAAGGTACAGTGAATGAGACTGTTCTTTTCTTAATAGAGATTTTGATATGAAAATATGTTGCAGTGAATGAGTCTGTTCTTTTCTTGATAGAGATTTTGATATGAAAAATCGTTGATAAAAAGTATTGGTCGAATCAAGTTTACTTAATTTAAATTCAAGCAATTTGTATACTAATACAAATATCGAATACAAATAGGAAGAGATTTGGGAATTTGAGTTTATTCGTGCCACAGTGAGGTAGATATTTTATTATAGAGCTGTGACGTTAACTTTGTCTTTTCTGACGTATTTGAATGACGTAATATTATTCTTGGGGAGACGTATTACGTGGATTTGGTAAAAGAAAGTGAAATGACAGTGACATCACTATGAAAGATGTTGAACTACTTTCACGTTTCAATTTAGGTGGCACAGTTCGATTTGAAATAAAATACTTTTATCGTCCTAATTTAGGTGGTACAGTTCAATTTGAAAAAAATTATTTTTAATCATCTTAATTCATATGGCATAGTCCAATTTGAAATAAAATACTTCTCATCATCCTAATTCACGTGGCATAGTTTGTTTTGAAATAAAATACTTCTTATCGTCCAAATTCATATGACACAATTCAATTTGAAGTAAAATACTTCTCATTAAGAGAAAAATGCTTTTACATTCTGTTACGTAATGTTTAATGATATTTTCTTTTTTAGAGTAACAAAAATAAGTGGTGATGAAAATTGAATCAGTCAGTAAGTTAAATTGAAAGAATTAATGTTATTAAGTTATTGCTATTGAGTTATTGAGTAAATGAATTTTTAGTGTTTTATAAACAAAATTATCAGGTTATTGGTTTGATATTAGTTTTTTTAATATTAAGTTATTAGATAAATTGATAATCCATTAAGACAATAGTAATTTACTACTTTATAGTTTACACCTACATGAAAATTAGTAGTAAATATTAATATTAATATCTTATTAGTTACTATATTTGTCCTTTAACCTTCAATTCACATTATTTACCTATTTCTTTTATTTGTGTTGCATTTGTAGAGTTATTTTCATGTTAGCTATTATTATTTCTATTTTATGAGCATTCCGTAAAATTACATTATTATCTTATCGTGCTATTGGAGAAGTTATATTAGTTTTGTACGAACATTTTTTTACTGATTAAATCGAAAAGCGAATAATTAAGAATTTGGAAACCAATAAACATCGAACCAAGTAATACGCAATAATAGAATCTATCGACGTGTTTGAGATTAAGGCATAATTATTACTGTTCCGGTGGAAAATAACATAGTAACATGAAGGTTGGCCAAGTTAGATTCGAAGTTAGCATATCCCTTTCAACAACACAACTATTAGGGCTATTGACATTATGTGATGCACATATCATATATTAATTTCCGATAAATAAATTATTATTTTTCTAAAAAAGGGTTTCTTCTCATTAAATTGTGAGCGAAGTTATTTATTGTATGTGCTGATAAAAAATAGAAAGTATTTGATAAATATTTTTAGGTGCTAAATGAATTTAGGATATCAAATTGTATATTTATCAAAATCAAAAGTGAATTCAATATCAAATTTTAAAGAAACAATATTCTTATTAAATTAAAAAAGAAACAATATTTATTAGGAAAAGAAACAACATGATCATTTTTGGAATAGAGTATTATCAACAATATATTTTTAGACCAAATCATTAACAGGGGTATTTTTGTTCAATTTCAAAAAACTAAATTTTTTTTTTATTCTTTTCCAATATAATTATATAATTTCAAAATTTATCGAAACAATTATTCCAACTATAAATGAATAAGTATTAGTATAGAAAAAGAATGATTAAAAGAATTATCTAGATGTATATTTGTGTAGCATTTATAGGAACTTCAAACATTTTAGGTAAATTAATTACTTTATTTTTTTTCTCTCTTTATATTTGATTGATTTTAATTTTTAGTTATCCAATTTATTAAATCAGCCGACGCTCCGGTCTATTTTAGTGTGGGCCGATCCAAAGCGTTACGCAAAAGCAAGTTTCGAATGAGAAATCATCCAAACTACCAAACGAATACTTTCTCCGTCCTAATTTATCTAATTTTATTCGATTTAATAGGAAATTTTGAAAAAGAAATAAAAAATTAAAATTTTATGATTTAAAACAAGTCATGGATAAAATGAATACTTTAAAGTTAAATTATTACTTATTAAATATAAATATATTATTTATTAAAAATTTGATTAAAAATAAATGTATCACGTGAATAGGAAAAGGAGTATGTCTTAAAATTATTATAATTGAAAGCAACATCACATCGATAAATAAACAAAATCAAAGTCATTTTGGTAAGGTATATCATGAATCAATTTACACTATATATCAATTCAAAATTTAAATAGATTTAATTAAGCGGATAATGTAAATTAATTTAATAAATAAATTATTATTAATACGTCCAAACGTAATTAGATTAGACGGGTCATGCTTTTATTGACAATTGTATTTTTGATTATATGTTTCTACAAGATGTGACATTGATAAATTATTAGAATCAAATAGTGATGGAGTATGATTATCAACTTGGGGTACTCATTTTATTCCTTTATTTTTTTTAGTCTATCTAAAAAAATTATATTTAGTATGAATTTCTTACTTATAAAATCACCATTTACCCTTAATAATATGCTTTTATAATCATGAAAATATTATGGACATATTTAAAATTTTAAGAATTCTAAAATTATATTCAAAATGAGTCAAATGTCTTTCTCTATATTTTAAACGGTTGAAAAGTAACATTATCTTTCTTGTAGTTACATTTTTACCCTTAACATGTGAAAAGTGTCACTTACAAAAGATTTAAGCTAAATTATTTTCTTACTAATTTTCTTTTAGTCTACATATAGCTAGATTTTCTTGCAACCAAGCGCACCGTTAGCGATAGTAAAAAGGAGTACTTTCAATAGATCGTGATGCATCTAAGGGTATGATTTAATGGTCGATAAAATAAGTTAAGAATCATGTCTGAACGAGATTTTTGTTCAAATTTCAACAGAAACAAAAAAATTACAAGATAATTTATTCATCATTGTCCTGGTCTTGAAAGACAAAATTATATGATACCTATTACACGTAAAAGGTAACAGATCACAGGTTCAAACGGACTCGATAGCCATAATTATATTAAAAAATATATCAATAGATGGTGGTACCAAAAAATTATTGAAGGAGTACCAACAACATGTTAAAAAATTTGAACATGATGTTATAAAGTATAACCAGAAACATCATTAAAGTCTCAGAAAGTTAAAAAATAATAATTCTTGCATAGTACTTTTGCTCCCCTTTAAAATATGCTTATCTTAGCATTTATTCTGCGTACAGATCGACTCTTCATTCAATATGTCTGGTTTTTTTTCAATCTAACGTGCGATCGGTATTCATTTTGGGTACTAATAATTTAAATTTGTGTCGAGTAAGGCTTATGAAATAAGGAAGAATTACCTATCAAGTTTTTTTTTTTTTTTTTTAATTTTCAGAATTTAAACTTGAAATCTTTGATGAAAGGTAGATAGATATGTTGGTGCAGCAAACAAAAGTCACATATAAATAGCTAAAAAGAAAAGGCTATTAATAAGGTGTATGAGAACTCTTAATGGTGTGAGGTCGACCTAATAGAAAAAATCATACGACTTGGTTCAAAACGGATAATACACTCTATGTTAAGAATATCTTTAAATTGTTTAATCCTAATAACTCATATAAGAGTCAATGGTTAAGTGAGACGAGTATGAAGAAAAGGATTTATTCCGTTTTCAAATAAAGAAGAGAAGGGCAAAAGGGTCTTTGTAACTACAAATAATTATATTTCCATTACATTTCGAATAGTGGCTGAACTTTAAAAAGTGGACCAAAAAGTTGTCAGCCCGTACCATTTTAGCATTGGCCCATGTATGAATATTGGCCCAAATATAATGTACACAATGCTAATGTACCAAAAAACATGTGATCCCCACTATCGATCGATAAATCTATTTGAAAACAGAGCTTTTTTATCACAAATTTAGATATGTTATTAACATTAGTTCATCTGTCAATTGCATTGAGTTTTCCACTCCGTTGAAAAATATAAAGCAAGTATACAGTAGTTTAAAACTTCAATTGACATAATATCGCGAAGTGGCCCTTGTTCGATCAATTTGACTCAAACCTTGATGTTGTGACTCAGGCATTACTCAATAAGGCTGACAAAATTATGGAAACAAACAAAAAGAAACTAGTTAATCCAGTTGTAGGTAATGTTAGATGGGATTTCACATCAAATATAATTGTTAAATCCTACTCTAACTAATTTCTTTAAGAAAAAATTTATTAATAAATAAAAGGATATAAAATGCTGAATATTTTTATGCAAAAATAATAATTGTTTTGCCCTTTAGTTGTCTGGAATAAACCTAGCTTAGCCCAGTTGATGAACTTGGGCCACTATCCATACCAATATTGGGCTTTACACATGGCCCACCTCAGCTCAAGAATGATCCAAGAAGAAATAAAGTCCATTGGGCCACACTTTTAGATCCTCTTTGAAAATGGCCACTATCGTGAATTTCATATTTTAAAGGTGAAACTCTAGGATATTATCGAAAATCGTCAGGACATTATAGTTACAATGTTTGAAAAGTGACTATTTATGAATGTTGCATAAGATATCGATAGTTAATGTTGCACAAGAAAAGGGTTCGGTGGAAGAGTCGAGGTTTTTTAACTTTTAACTGTAGATTTCGAGCATGGTTGGGTTTGGAATCTCATGTGACAAGCGAGTGGATACCATAATTTGAGGCACAATATCGAGTTCACTGACAAGAAAATGGACCTTGTGTATGATTCAATATCATAAGCTAACTAGTTGTGAGGAAAGGACTGTCCAGGCTATATACGCAAACCAAATAATACATTTACAAATTGATGTGAGACTCTAAAAACACTATGATACTAAGTTTAAATAATGAATAAAAATTCCATTTTCGAAGCTAAAGTGAATACGAATACAATCAAGATTCGTAAAAAAACTTGAAAAATAATTTCAACAAACGTTCTTCTCATGGGGGAAGTGTAGGGCATCTTACTCTAAATATAGTCCAACCACCTAATGTTCAATTTGCAAGGGCACGTTTTTTAGTCATATTAGCTAGGACCAACTTTATTGTTCATAACATTTAATACAATGGTCCTCCAATTTAACGAGATATTTGGACGATTTTCTCATGTTACGTACATCGTCAACCTATCAGTTGAATTTGAACAAATTAAAATGAATCGAACTAATAAATGGACGGATTATTATCTCGTTTAAAAGTTACTTAATTTAAGATGAATTGAGTCAAGATGAGCTAAACAATGAGGCATAGTCCGACATATAGTTAACCCAAGTTGAGAGTAATTGTCTACATTTAGATTTTTAAAATGAAAAAGTTACATATATATACCATTCGGCCAATTAATTTATTAATATATATGTCACACCCCTATTTTCCCCAAAACGAAGTGTTTGAAAAATAGAGTTTCTCCAATTAAAGTGACATTTTGAAAAGGNCATTTTATACATATTTTGTGAACTAGTTGATCACACGTAATTATTCCTTTTAAAATCTCCTGGCATGATCTATATATAGTGCATGAGTCATACTGTATGTCCATTGTCTACTAGTCCCCTTTATTAGTCATCTAGTGCAGCTGCTTACAACACTAATATGTTCAAAATTGAGCCTTTCAAGAATTCTGTTTCTTTTACAGTTTAAATTTAAACATTCAAGACAATATATTAGCCTAGTAGCAACAAAAGTGGTCCTTATTTTATGAAAGGATATTACATTTTGATGTTATACACCACTAACTTTGTATATTCTTTTTGTGGCAGGTGAAACTTTAGTGCTATGATTCAGCATTAAGAAAAAATCTTCTATTTTGCTAGTTTTTATTTATTAAATTAGGTTTTATGCCTAACTCACACCTCAAAAGTTAGCTCAAAGGAAGGAGGATTGCTCAAGCCTTATAAGGAGTCCACCTATTTCATTAATCACCAATGTGGGACTTTTGTTATTCTTTAACACTCCACCTCACGCCCAGTGCTTAGCATCTGGTGCGTGTACAGTTTGATTTTTGGGGGCCCAACTTTGGATGAGACGGACCCTGGTCTGATACTATATTAAATTAGGTCTTACGCAGAACTCACACCCCAAAAGTTAGCTCAAAGGGAGAAGGATTGCCCAAACCTTAGAAGGAGTCCATCCATCTCATTAACCACCAATGTGAGACTTTTGTCATTCTTTAACATTATCACGTAGAAACGCTCTTTAATAAAATTTTAGATTTGGTTCTACAGATTTTGCTTAGTAGGCTGAGAATATCTGATACTTTAATTTATTTTGTAAAAGTATAATATATAAATATGTCCTTTAACTAGATCACATTTTATATATATGCCTCTAACTTTGGGTATGCACAAGTGACACTTAAACTTGTATAAAGTTGAACAAGTAGACACATGAGTTCTACGTGGCATAATACACGTAAGATACCAAGTAAGATGCAAATTATCATGTAGGATACCAAGTAGGACGTGTACGGCCATAATGGTAGTTTACCTATGTTATTTTACCTTTTTAAACATTTTTACCCTTTTAACTTTAATACATTTTAACTAAAAAATGGAAAAAATATCAGTTTATTTTAAAATAAAAAAAAGATATTATAATTATTTAAAATTTCTGGCCAAATTCTGACCAAATTTTCTGGTCATTTAGCATTACCATTTCTAGTGGATAGGTTGTTTGGAAAGACAGGGACAAAAACGTTAATGAGGGTGGAAGCCTCGAAATAAGGTTTAAGGTTGGGACAAATCAAAACACAATGTCCATGTGTTTTGTTTTATCATGGAATTTGGCACATAATCCCATAATTAATTGAAGTTAATTTTAATCCTTTGTGCTTATCGGTGCATGTCTACACAAACGTATCAAATTTAGTTTTTAACTTTTTATGAAAATAATGAATATGTCTCTAGAGATGCATGATAGGGAAATTATGGACCAAATAAATTCACTTGGTTTCAGATCGAATATAATCCAAAGTCATCATTTTCTTTGGTAAATTGGGGAATTCAATTGTCGGAGATGAGTTAGTTACATGAGTCCTCTAGTAGTTTATCGAATAAATTGAGTTGTCAATATTTTTAGTTCACCAAGTTAAATATGTGATTTTTTTAATCATAACTATCTAAGACTTTATTGAAGAGCGTTTTAGCTTGATAGTACTATACCTCTTTGAAAAATATTAAAATTTATGAGATTGATCTTGACCTTCCATCCAAGTGCGAAATATTTGAGACTTTTATTTAAATTGCTCAAATTGGAAAGAAAAAATACCAATCTTATAGTAATTGATTAATCAAATAAATGGGTCATTTGACTAAGGTAGCTAGTTAGTTGGATATCAATCATGCTACCTTAATTTGAGTGGTGACAGAAATATGGACCACATTTTGTGGTTACATTTTTATATACTATAAGAAAGGAAAATCGTTGTCAATTTTTTTAAAAAATAAGTACGTTTAGAAGAAAAAAAAACTTGATCATAAGTTACACATAAAAGTCCTACAAGAGGCGTTCACGGGAGGCAACAAAAGAGGGGAATCAAATAAGTTTACTTTTTAATTTTGAATTGCTTGCACATCTCAATATACGGTTTTGGTGACAATTAAATTATTAATTACTATTTAAAAATTATAGTAAGAATCACTTATACTTTAAAGAACTAAGATATTTTAGATATAACAACAAGACTTTGAATCACCGCTGCATCGCTAATTATATTTTACTATGATTATAAAAGAATATGCTAACTATGAACGATTTTGAAACATATTATCGATGAATTTCATAGCTAAACTTTATATATAAATATAATCATGAGACCAATTGCAAAAAATTGGGGCCATAAATCCCAAGAAATGAGGGGAACCCTTTGGCGTATACAATGATTAACATATGGAAAATTCACGTTTCACTTGAAAACAAAGGGGAAAAACCAAACAAAAAATAATGATTGAAATTAAGACGTTATAAGAATAATTTCAAAATCAACTGTTGAGATATTTTTTGGATTAAAATCACAACTTTGTACGGATTTAAATGCAAAACAGATAATACCTTAATAATTAGACTGAGGTCGTTACAAGCACATTTCAAATAACTAAAGATTAATTTCACTTAGCCATATAGTATAAGGACTAAAATCAAAATTTAGCAACAATTGAGGAGCCAAAAATACTATTAACCATACTTTAAATAGTGTTATATATTCCATTTTGTTTAAAAATAAAGATCTCAAAATATTTTATTTTTCATGATTTTGATACTTCGATCCTACTAATTATACTAGTGGGTCGAGTTGGAATAATCCCATCTACAAGCATTTGATTTGCTTATGTTGAGTATATATTAGAGTTAAAAAAATTTGATTCTGATAATTAATGTTTATTAATTTGCACTCTATTGAATTTCATAATTTTATTATTTTGCCTCTTTAATGGAAAATCAAGAAGGAAATACAGCTCGATTGATTATATTACAGGAAATTGTTGGAAATTAATATCCAACGTGACTACACTTAATGACGGATTAGTACTGTACTAAATTACTAAAAATAATGTTGGTTACGAAATATTTGATAATAATTTATAGATAAAAAAAATTTGTACTTTAATTTGTAATATGTCGACTAGCTTTCTAAATGTACATATAGATATATAATTTAGAAATTTGACAATAAAAATCCATTACAAATTTTAGATTGAGACGTTATTTATTTTATTGTTTCAATATAATTTAATCAGTTGCAACATGTTATTAGCATTCTTTCTTAAATAACAAACCAATAATTAGTGTCGATGCTAATCTTTGTCAAGTCACTAATCATTTCTGCCACAAAATTTAAATTAAATTGAGACTTACATATAGAAAAGAGAATAGTACTAGTGACTTACGTTGTTCAATTTTTTAAAGAATATTTTGGATGTGTGTGAATCCTCACAAAGCTATGTATTTTCGAAGAATTAGACATCAATACGATGATATTTTTGAAGGTTATGAATTGAACTATATATATAGAGCTCGAATTTTATACTAATAAAAATTAATAACATAGAGATTGGATGTTTTTGTCATTATTGTTATTATAAAGATTAATTAACATTTCTAATTAAATCACCGGTCAATTGACATTTGGCAGCAATATTTGACTAATTGGATTAATTTATGTTATGGCACAAATTATCAAGTAGATCACATTATTTACTCTATTCTACTCTGCACTGTATACATGTTTTGTATTAATGCAAGATTGTGTTTAATCCGTTGTTAATCACCTTTTTAAAAAATATTTAAAAAATTCCTAGGGAAGCCAACCTTTTTTTACCATGTCAGAGGAATAATTTTCAGAATAACTTTGACGTAAAAACTGATTGAATCTCATTTCTAATTTTATATATTACAATAACAATAACATATTCAGAGTATTTTATAAATAAAATTTGAGGATGACAGTGTATACACATCTTTACTAATATGAATCTTTGATTCAGAATTACAATAACAATAACAGAGAGAAGTATTAAAAATATCTTTGAATTTAGTGTGAATTGTTTATTTTATCTCCGAGCTATTGATAGTTTTTAAAACACATCTCTACTTAACTAACTGAATTTAAATACACTCTCGATCTGCGACATGGTATAACAAGTGGTCTTAAACCCTTGTAAGAGCGTGAGACTTTTAATAAAAAAACCGAGAGAAATATTGAAAACACCTCTAAAGTTGGCGAAAATTTCGGGGTGCATTTCATTTCTGTGGCAAAATTAGCGTGTATTTAAGTTCAGTCAATCAAATAAAAAATAGATAAATGTTTTTAAGACTTATCATCTAAAGATGAAACTAATCATTCGCGTCAGTTGAATCAATGAAGTTTTATAGTGGGGTCTAAAAAGGATATGCATCGTTACTCTTGTCTTCTATAGATAAGAAAATCACTATTTTTATATATCATCAACTAAAGTAAAACATATCAAATCAAATATTTTTAAAAAAAAATACAACAAAAAAATCATACTCAAATTAGTGGATCTATGATTCTATATTAAGATATTCTTATTCCAACTCCCTATGTTTACACAAAGTAGTGCCCACTGCCCATTTCTTCACAGATTTCTTGCTTTATACAGCATGAAAGACTATTCATTTTCAGTATTGGTACTTGAAAAATATGGTTTCTCTCTTCTTTACCCCCTTTTTAGTGTAAAAAGAGTTATTTGGTGGTATTTTTTTCGTTTGTTTTATGCTTTACGAAATTTACTAACTCAATTAATTTAGATTTACGTGATATATATTCACTAAATGCAAAAAGGTGAAGCATTTTTGCAAGATTTTTTTTCAATCTTTTATCAATGATGGAAAGATAAATTTCTATAAATGATTAAAGAATACTATATTATCGCATCTAAAATTTGAATATGCGATCTTAAATAATTTTTAAATCCCCTTTTATCATCAAAATAGTTTTGTTGTATGTTACGGAGATTGAATAGTTAGTATATAGTAACTAGTAAAATATTTTTAATATAAATTTCATTAAATTTTGTAAGTGAAAATGATTTTTTTCCTAAAAATTTGTTTGGACCAACTTTAGGAACTTGACAGATTATCACACTCTAATTCACAATTTATAATCAAACAGATATTTAAAGACAATTTTAAAAAAAAAAGATATAATATAAAATTTATAATCAAACGTTAACTAAATTACCTCACTTCCCTAAAATTTTATCCTTTGTTCGGAAGATAAATCGATATCTCTGATTAAAAATTGAAGAAATATATTTGTCCCATCACGCACTTTTATCGACAGATAACATGTAGCAAGAGAGACACAATGCTATTCCGGTTTTCAGCAATTAACGCCAGTGATGGAAGTGTAACTAAAGCAAAATTATAAAATAGATTTTCATGTAAGTGGGACCAAAGGAACATCACAAAGTCACATGGCCATAGAAGAAAAAATTGGGATATCATATTAATTTTTCTTCATTCTTATCACATGTATTCTATGAATCCCTTCTTTCCTTTTGACTACTACACTTTTTTCAGAATACCACGAAATTATTGCTATAACGATCATTCTCTATAATAATATTTTATTATAAAAAATAAATTAATATTATGAAAAGTACTAGGTTTGGGTATTGAGAATTTGATTTATTGGGTGAAGCTAGAAAATTGAATTGGGAGAAAAATATATATTCATATAGGTGTTCCATAAGAGATAAAATAAAAAAAAGAATTTGATAGTTCAAAGTTGGATGATAAAAGATTTTATTGAAAAAGTATGACTATGAATAAATATAATTTTTTTTGAGAGTATAGAAATAAATATAACCATATTTCGTGTATTTCATTATATATTCTCTATAACAATAATTTGGATTCGATTATAGTGTTATCTGAATCACACACGCGTTCATCTTATTTTATCCATCAAAATTTGAATAGAAATAAATCACCTAATACTATACTAATACTTCCATTTGAAATTTAGATCTCATGATTCTTAACTCACTCACTTCAATAGGTGGTGGTCGCGTGTTACCACCACCTACTGTTATAAAAGCACAAAACCCCTAACTGTTACTCTTGCCAAGTGCCCATAGTGAGGCCTGACATTCTTCTTCATTCTTTTCTCCATAGCTAACAAATAGCAAAAAACACCATGAAATTTTTCTTTTCTTCCTCATTCTTACTAGTCTTTACAATATGCATAATAGGTTGTGTGAATTTGGTCTACACAGCTCCAACCAAGATTGGCAATGGCTATAGTTTGATAGCCATTGAAGAGTCACCAGATGGTGGCCTCATAGGTTACCTCAAAGTTAAGAAGAAAAACAACATTTATGGCCCTGATATTCCTAACTTGCAGCTCTATGTCAAGTAAGTACTCACAAAAAAACAAGAACCCCATGTCTTGAACTTGCATTTTCATGATAAAAACTGAATCTTTATGTGCTAATTGTTGACAAAAACAAATAAAGATTGAATCTTTATGTGCTAATTGTTGGTAAAAATGGAAGCTTTTTTTGTGCCCTGATGTTGCTCACTTGCTGCTCTATGTTAAGTAAGTAGAAGAAAAAATGAACCCCATGTCTTGGACTTGCATTTTCTTGATAAAAAATCAATCTTTATGTGCTAATTCTTGGTTTGAAAATGGTATCTTTATGTGCTCTGATATTGCTATCTTGCAGCTCTATGTCAAGAAAGTACAAAAAAACATGTTTTGGACTTGCATTCTTCTTATTATATAGCTAATTCTTGATAAAAAATGATTTTTTATGTGCTAATTCTTGATAAAAATGGAACCTTTATGTGCCCTGATATTGCTCACTTGATGCTCTTTGTCAAATAAGTACACAAAAAAGCTAAAAAAGAACCCCATGTCTTGGACTTGCATTCTTCATATTATACAGCTAATTCTTGATAAAAAAAATTGTATCTTTATGCTCTATTGCACAAAAAAATGGAAAGCCATGTCTTGAACTTGCATTTTCTTGATAAAAAAATCAATCTTTATGTGCTAATTCTCGATAAAAATTGAATCTTTATGCTCTATTGCACCCAAAAAAGAAGAAAAAAAGAACCCCATGTCTTGGACTTGCATTTTCTTCATAAAAATTCAATCTTTATGTGCTAATTCTTGATAAAAAATTGTATCTTTATGTTCCATTGCACAAAAAAGGAAGAAAAAAAAATCCCATGTCATGGACTTGCATTTTCTTGATAAAAAATCAATCTTTATGTGCTAATACTTGATAAAAATTGAATCTTTATGCTAACTCTGTCATTTTTTTCCAGGCATGAGACAGATAATCGTTTGAGGATTCACATAACAGATGCAGATAAGCAAAGATGGGAAGTTCCTTACAACTTATTACCAAGAGAATCACCTCCATCACTTAAACAAACAATTGGCAAATCAAGAAAAGGCCAATTTTCACTTTTGTCCAATCAAGAATACTCAGGAAATGAGTTAATGTTCAGTTACACAAGTAACCCTTTTAGTTTTTCTGTTAAAAGAAAATCAAATGGACAAACCCTTTTCAATTCAAGTAGTGCAGATTCTGATCCATATAGTAATTTGGTATTTAAAGATCAATATCTTGAAATATCAACAAAATTGCCTAAAGATGCTTCATTATATGGTCTTGGTGAAAATACACAACCTCATGGTATTAAAATTTACCCAAATGACCCTTACACTTTGTACACAACAGATCAATCATCAATCAATTTGAATATGGATTTATATGGATCACATCCAATGTATATGGATATGAGAAATGTGAATGGTGAAGCTTATGCTCATGCAGTTTTGTTGATGAATAGTAATGGTATGGATGTGTTCTATAGAGGGGATTCATTGACATACAAAGTGATTGGGGGTGTTTTGGACTTTTACTTCTTCTCTGGGCCCACACCTCTTGCTGTTGTTGATCAATATACTCAATTTATAGGAAGGCCTGCTCCTATGCCCTATTGGTCCTTTGGTATGTTTCCTTTCTTTAAAACTATTTGTCTTATCTCTTTAATTCTTGAATTCAATTGCATTAATTGTGTTACTTTTTTGGTATTTAGTTTTTGGTTGGTGTGGTTTCAGCTTATTTAGTTGTGTATTGGTAGGGGCTTCCATGTATACTTGTTGAAAGGTTGAAAAAATATGTGCATTTAAAGTTGAAGTAACTAAAAAGTTAGATCGTCAGTATTTAAGTTGAGAAGGGTAGATAGACAGGTCCATTATTTTCGAGTTTTGAAAGTTGCCATTGATATATAGTTGAAATAGAAGTGACTAAAAGTTAGATGTTCACTATTTAAGTTGAGAAGTACAGAGGCATGGGTCCATTATTCCTGATATTTGAAAGTTGTGATTGGCCTTAGAGAATTTTTGGTCATAGAAGGAAAAACGTTAATATCGAGTTTAGACATAAATTTTATTTGAGAAGATGAGCGAACAGAGTACAAAAACTTTTGTCCCTCAAGACTATGATAAAAAAGAAGAAACCGCTTAATATGCTTTGTTAGATCTGAATGTGAAACCTTATATTTTTTTCTCATATACAATGTGGCATATATCATATATATTAAAATTTCATAAATGGTGACATATTGTAGATCAACTTAAGAAAAGTGTACATTGTTAATGAGATACTAATTCTTGATTAACTAAAAATTCAAACCTCTAATTTTTTTTGGGGTTATAAAACAAATAGACTTGTGGGGATTCTACCTCTTTTGTTTTTTGCTTACATTTGAGCTAGTAACTTAGATTCCCGTGACTAGTCCTTCAATAAGTTTTTTGGCTGTTCCTTATATAATTTATTTGTTTTGGAGGTTTATATATTAGGAGATTTATATAAGGGACAAAATTAGGATAGCAATTGTTACCATGTGGACCATATTATCAATAAATGCTTAATCAACAAAGTAATTATTCTCTCAATTTATTACCTATGAATTTCTTCTTGAGTTATTGCATAAAAGCGGAATTTTACCCTGAGCGCACCCAAAGAGTAGCGGTTATGGATTTCCTTTGTCATCAAAAAAAAATTACTCGATGTGTGATGGTGGGATAATTAAGTTATATGTAAGTTGATCGACCATAATTATCATTAAAAAGAAGCACCTAATAAACGTATATATCATGTATTTATTTATGGCTTTTCCAATAGTATATCCCTCTCCCTTATCGTAGATGGCTCGAATTCTTTGAAGTTGTCCTCATTTATCATTTTGACACATTAACTCGACCTATATATAACCTAGGATGCCAATTAATAACAACTCATGGAATTTCATGGAAAAGAAAGCAAAATGATTATTTTATAATATATATATATATATATATCCTAGGATGCCAATTAATAACAACTCGTGGAATTTCATGGAAACGAAAGCAAAATGATTATTTTATAATCACACTTGAAAAGGATTGCAACTTTGAAATGATTGAGTAGATGAAAAAATCTTGTATGATGTGGACAATTTTAACATGCTATGACCTTTTTAATTTTGGCTAATCATCATTACACGTTTCATTAGATAGAATATTTTTCTTAATCTTTTACACGTAAGTACCTTAAATAGTTAAAAAAAAGTGTTTGTCTAAGTTCATATTCTAATAGGTCAAGTGGTAGGTATTTATATTCATGAAAATGTTTAATGAATTATTTTGTAAATAGTATGATTGATACTATTGCAATTATATGTTCTCTCTTTTTTATTCTTTTTATTTCTAGAAAAAAGTTGAAAGTACTTTTTGAATTTTGACTATTAAAAAAAATCTTTGATTCTCTCATGCTCTATTTTTCTCATACAAAAAATATCTTCTAGCTAGGTCCACATAAAAAGTATGCATCAAAGCTAAACATTTATAATGTTTTTATTATTTAATGGGGGACCTTTCTTGAGGCCACTTTTAAATTTTTGCCTTTAATATATGTCCTAAAAAAGAAAAATAGTTGATTTACTTTTTTTTTTTAGCCGTGGCTAATCTTGACCTTTTGACTATTATCTAACATTTGAATAACATTGATCATGGTCTAATGTATCTCACAAAATTTTCAATTTACCTAAAAATGATCTTTAGACCCTACGTGAATATAGAATACTTTCTACATCAGGATGTCACCAGTTATTTTATAAGTAATTTGATTATATAAATATTTTTTCTTATGCGATTTATGATGTAAGTTACTCTTTCTGTTTCAATTTATCTATCCTACTCTTTTTTTAGTCCTCTTTCAAAAATAATCTCCTTTTTTTTGTGTGATTCTTTAATTTCAATTTTTGACATGATATGTTTAATACTACAAGATTAAAGAACATTTTGATACATTATGCATATTTTTAGTTAAGACCATAAAAACTTAGAAGGTCTTCTTTACTTTTTAAAACTTCGTGCTAAGTCAAAATAATATAAACAAATTAAATCGGAGAGCGAATATCCTTTTGTTTTTTTGACACATAACCAACAATGTCCTTCATTAGCTGGTCCAGGCAGAGAAAAACAAGTGTCTTACAAGAAAACAGCATCTTAAAGATCTTTGTTTGATGTTGTAGTCATAGTAGGTGTACCTTCCCTACATAGTTGTAAATTTGAGCCATCACATCAATTTTTAATTACAATTTCTAAACTTTAGTAACACTTTTATATTAAGGTCCCAATTTGATGTAAACCTTTTAGTAGCATTACTGTCTCCAGTTGTATAATTAGTTGTAATAGGACCTATTCAATTCAAATATTTAACTATAAGGGGTCTAGAAAATAACAAAGTACATGTTAGATTGCTAGTAGAAGGTAGTAGATATGATAAGAAATCGAATCGTATAGCTAACTCAACCTCAAAACTTGGTTCACGAGGTAAGTATTGTCCATCCAAAACTATATAAAGAGACAAATCTTCCAACCTCCTTAAACATCTCTAGTGTGAACACTAAACAATATATGATATGGGCCCAACATCCGGTAAAATATAAATGGTCTGGCTCTGATATCAATATAAGAAAATTTACGTTACAGCTAACTCAAACTCAAAAGATTGCTCACAAGAGGTGAGGATTATTCAAGCCTAGTTTATCCAAGACTCGATCAATGTGAGACTCATAACATATAACCTATGTTGCATGACTAGGGATGCGTGTTAGATCCTTCAAAAGTATCTAACTCAGCTACGACAACATTTTTGGAGAGTCTGAACAACATAGCAAATAACTACTAAACTTAGAATGTAAGCTACTATTGTATTCAAGATTCAATGTTCTAACTATGTATTTGTTTATATTGCTACAGGTTTTCATCAATGTAGATGGGGTTACCACAATTTATCTGTGATTGAAGATGTTATTGCCAATTACAAGAAAGCAAAAATCCCTCTTGATGTTATATGGAATGATGATGATCATATGGATGGGAAAAAGGACTTCACCCTCCATCCTGTTAACTACCCTGGCCCAAAGTTGAGAGCTTTCTTAGAGAAAATTCATGCTGAAGGAATGCATTACATTGTGATCAATGATCCTGGAATTGGAGTTAACAAAAGTTATGGTACTTACCAAAGAGGTTTAGCCAATGATGTTTTCATCAAATACGAAGGGAAACCGTTTCTAGCACAAGTCTGGCCTGGTGCTGTTCATTTCCCTGACTTCCTCAACCCGAAAACAGTTGAGTGGTGGGGTGATGAGATTCGACGTTTCCATGAACTTGCTCCTATTGATGGACTATGGATTGACATGAATGAAGTTTCCAACTTTTGTAATGGTTTGTGCACGATCCCTGAGGGTAGGATATGTCCTAATGGGACAGGTCCTGGTTGGATATGTTGCTTGGATTGCAAGAATGTAACGAAAACAAAGTGGGATGATCCACCTTACAAGATAAATGCTTCTGGTATTCAAGCTCCAATAGGGTACAAAACGATTGCTACGAGTGCAACACATTATAATGGTGTTAGGGAATATGATGCTCATAGTCTTTATGGCTTCTCTGAGACTATTGCAACTCACAAGGGTCTACAAGCTATAGAGGGAAAACGTCCGTTCATATTGACTCGTGCCACGTTTGTTGGTTCAGGACATTATGCTGCACATTGGACAGGGGATAACAAAGGTACTTGGGAGGATTTGAAGTATTCAATCTCTACTGTCTTGAACTTTGGTATATTTGGTGTTCCTATGGTTGGTTCAGACATATGTGGATTTTACCCCGCGGCTCCTCCTTTGGAGGAGCTATGCAACCGTTGGATTCAAGTAGGCGCGTTCTATCCCTTCTCAAGGGATCACGCGAACTATTACTCACCAAGACAAGAGCTTTACCAATGGAAAAGTGTGACTAAATCTTCGCGTAATGCTTTAGGAATGAGATACAAATTGTTGCCTTATCTCTACACATTGAGCTACGAGGCACACAAAACCGGAGCACCAATTGTAAGGCCACTCTTCTTCACTTTCCCAAACATTCCAGAGCTTTACGAGTTAAGCACTCAATTCTTGGTAGGAAGCAATGTCATGGTCTCTCCAGTGCTAGAAAAGGCTAAAACTAAGGTAAGCGCGCTCTTTCCTCCAGGTACTTGGTACAGTTTATTCGATATGACACAAGTCATTGTCACAAAAGAGCCACATTACCGCTCACTTGATGCACCATTGCACGTAGTCAACGTGCATTTGTACCAAAACACCATACTACCAATGCAACGCGGAGGGATGTTAACAAAAGAAGCAAGAATGACACCTTTCACAATCGTTGTAGCCTTCCCACTCGGGGCATCAGAAGGGGTAGCTAAAGGAAATCTTTTCCTCGACGATGATGAGCTTCCTGAGATGAAACTAGGAAATGGGAAGTCAACATACATGGATTTCCACGCGACAACTAGTAATGGTACAGTGAAGATTTGGTCTGAAGTTCAAGAAAGTAAATACGCGTTGGATAAAGGTTGGTACATCGAAAAGGTTACTGTGTTAGGATTGAATGGAATTGGAGGTGCATTTGACATTCTTGTTGATGGAAGTAAAGTTGAAGATATTTCAAAGTTGGAATTTGAAACAGAAGAGCATAAGTTTATAGACAAATTGGAAGATGGAGGTCACAAGAAGAGTATGATGCTAGATATTAAAGGATTAGAATTACCAATTGGTAAAAACTTTGCTATGTCTTGGAAAATGGGGATTTAAGTTTAGTTTATATTTGGTGTGGATAAAATTGCCTATGTTTTTAGTTAAGTAGTTATAAGGTTCTTGATGGGGAAAAAAAGGAGATTTTAGTTTAAAATAAGCTTTTGATATCCTTTTTTTTTTCTCATAAATTAGGCAAAAGAGATTCCAAGTGTATTATTGATTTATGTTTTCTGTATGAGTTTTACTTTATTCTGTTGTTGACAAATTGAAATCAAAGTGTTTTTATGTAAAAGTGTTTGGAATGTCATTGTTGCTTCTTGGACTTTGAAAGTGTGTCTTGGATCAAATGTTTTAGGTCACTATAAATAACTCAATATATTATTCCCTTTGTGGCACCATTTGGCATTTGTTGTTATTTTCTTCATTATTGTCAACGTGACATTTTTTTACTGTGTTTTCTTTTTGTACCTTATTTGATATGGTTTACTTGAGCTAATGGTCTATCGAAAACAGTATCTCTAAGATTGAGAATACATCATCTAATCAGACTACACTTGTGTGATTACATTGCGTATGTTGTTGTACGGAAATTAAGAAAGACATGAGGATTTTTTTACACTTGTAGTCTAAAACGAGTCTTAGTCATTCGTGTGGCTTAACGTTAAATTATTTCTAAATATAGAAACGTGACAATCTTTTTTGAAAAAAGTTAAAAAGAAAAAATATGTCATAAATTGAGAAAATGAGGTATATATCTTTGACTTAGGACTTCGATTTAACTATATGGTCAGAAGGGGTTCAATTAAACCTACTTCGTCAAAAACTTATACTTTATAAATAAGGTGAAAAGGAACCCCCTTTTTTTGTATAAATTTAAATTGTTTAATCCTATGACATAAAGAGAAGGTAGCAATGTATTGGCAAAATTAAGCTCACTATGTTGCAAAACTAGTAAATTAGAATGGATCAAGTCTTATTAATTAGAAATGAGCCTGGAGCTTTTTAATGGGCCTGGACGACTTATTGGGCCTTATCCATGTTAATAGCTATCAATGAAGGACTACAAAAAATATTATTTATTTATGGTTATTTGCATTTATTGAGTACTTTATTTTAGAGGTGCGCATCGGTCGGTTCGGTTCGGTTTTAGGTGTTATTGGTTCGGTTTATCGGTTTTCGGTTTGTAAATACTTCAAACCGATAACCAAATCAATAACATATTTCTTATCGGTTTTTGGTTAATCGGTTTATGGTACTTAACGGTTCGGTTTTCGGTTTAACCAATAAGAAAATACTCATATATATTATATACACGATAATTTTTTTTTCAAATAAACCATATGATTTTTCTAGCATTTGACATGAAAGTAATAATCATAAAAGTAACAATCATTTTTCTTGCAAGTTTAGACACTAGACACATTCAAAGGAAAAAGTGTGAAAGTAACAATTGTTTAACCATTAACAAAAAGTGTGAAAGTAACAATCGTTCAACCATTAACAATAAGACTAGTAAATTTAGTATAGTCTTATTGGGTTATCGGTTTAACCATTAACAAAAATTATAAAACCGAAAACCGAACCAATAACCCAATAAAAAAATTTGCAAAACCGTTTAAAAACCGTTAGCCCAATAACCCAATATCAATAAACCAATAGTGTTTTTTTCAATTCGGTTTATTGGTTAAATCGGTTTTTGCACACCCCTACTTTATTTACTAACATGAGTATTGAGAACACTTCGAGTTATGCTGAAAACTAAGTGAGAACATTATTTATTTACTAACATGAGTATTGAAAACACTTCGAGTTTGTCTTACTTTCCTTTTAGATGTTTCAGAAAGAATATCTTTTTTCTTCTTTTGACAACTCTATAATTCTAACTTTCCACGCAATATGGTAAAGATGAGAAGATTGAAAGACATTTTGGTATAATGTACAGGATTCAAAAGTTCTATTAACTTTCTTATACTTCGTATCAAGTCAAAATCAGATAAACAAATCAAAACATGGAGTAATTAACTAAATGGAACCAGTGCTAATCATTCATCAACTCTAGAATTGTTAGTTCATTTTGATGAAACAAAAAAGTAAAAAATACATTATGGGAATTATGGGCCCTATAAATGATATCCACGTTGTGGGCCCACATTTCACGCATGAATCAAGAATGAATCTTAGGCCCATTACTTGCTGTTTTTTATCCTTATCCGGTGTCCAATATCCATATTGAAGCCCAACTAAATTCGAATTCGTGCTAGAAAATTCGGGATAAAAACACTTCTTGAGAAATGCGAGTCTGTACTCAGGGAAGAGTAACTCAAACCCAAAACTTCTGATTAAGAATGAATGAATACTTACCACTCTATCATAACCTTTGTCGGTCCATTTCCCACTGTTTCTCAAACTTAAAACTACATCATTTTATGTACCCTTCTAGGGAGCAGACTAGACTTTTATTTGTTCACTATGGCCCCAATAATTAATAATTTCACGCGTTTGAGCCCTTCCAACTTTATTTTGGTCTCTATCTAATAAGACATAGATTTGTAATGCATTGCACATATCAAAGGGATGGGATGTCGGATAAGCAGGTTGGATTAATTTTTGTAAGTAAAATAGGTTGAGTTAATAAATATATGTTTAAAGTTTCTAAGGGTAAGATGGGTCCGTACAAATTATCACAACTTTGTTTGCTCAATTCTTTATCTAGTTTTTGTTTCATTCTACATTTTCATTATTATTTTCATAGACAAACGTTCATTAAATAAAAGAATATTTTTATTTTAAAAGGTTGAATTCGTCAAGTTTAAATCGAGAAGTTGCATCTTGCTGCACCAACCTATGTGTAAGGAGCCAAGGAGGGACGTCCATGCCCAATAATGGTGCATATCTAAGTTAACCTGCAGATATTTGAGGAATCCCAATATCAAGATAAGATATTTTTTAGTAAATATACAAAATAAAAATAAAAAAGAAATTTGCGATTAAGCAGATAATTTACAAGTAATTTAAGCCGTTTTAAAAAAAAATATACAATAGCTTATTTATGTTTACAATCAAGCAATCAAATTGCAAATAGTTCAAACTAACATATCGTAAATAGCTCAAATAGAAAACTTGCAAGTAATTTTAAAGAAGTCTTACAATAACGTAACTTTATCCAAAGCTTTGCATCAAGCTCTTTTGTTTTATTATGTATAGAAAACTAAATCAATTCATTTATTCGTCTATATTAAGATTTACAAAGTATGTTTTATCCCAATATTTGTGCTACATGTTAAGTTTCACATCGGTGAAATCGGAAAAAATTGGACTCTTTTACTTTAATAATTCATTTTTTTATGATCTAACTTTTAGAATTATGTTATATTCTATATTATTTTTTTTTATATGATATTAGAGCAAGATACATCTTACGCATCGAGTGGTCTTTACCTAATTTTACACTACATCTCTAGTTACTTTGTATTTTCATGAAAAAATCGTAGTTCTTTATCATTTTATAAAATTTAAAGTTGTTGTGACACGTATCTTACTGCTTTAACCATAATAAAAGGCCAAACACATACACAACCCCTCAAACTTGGCCCCATTTTTCATTTTGGCACTCCAACTTAGCCTTGTTCCATTTTAACCCTTGAACTCCATTTTTTCTGTTCCATTTTAACACAAAATACTATTTTTATGATTCTTTATTTTATATATATTCTTCAAATGCAACTTCTTATTTTAAATAGACACGTGTCAATTAATTTTAGTTAAAAAAATTTAAAAAATAGACGTGTGCCTGTTAATTTTCATAAAAAAAATTAAACATTCGCAAACGAATATAAAAATTTTCAAATAATAATATTATTTTTTGAGGTTTCTCTGTATTTTTGCATGAAAATAAATTGACGAAAGTTCTTTGATTTTCTTTCTTAAACATTCAATTAAATTAAATAACACTACTTATTTATTTTTTCTTATCATCTAGACTATCTAAATTTAACGCAAATACTCACTTTTAATTTTTAATATAAATCAATACGAATAAAAAAACTCATCTTCAATACGAGTAAAAAAAGACTCTTGTTCATTGCTAATAACACTACTAAAAAATGTTACCAACACAATTTCGTCGGTTATTTTTCACACAAAAATACATAACACTCTTAAAAAGAAATTATTATTTTTTAAAAAGAATTATTTTTTGTTAATTTTTATTTTTTTTAACTAAAATTAATTGACACGTGTCGATTTAAAATAAGAAGTTGCATTTGAAGAATATATATAAAATAAAGAAATCATAAAAATAGTATTTCGTGTTAAAATGGAACAGAAAAAATGGAGTTCAAGGGTTAAAATGGAACAAGGCTAAGTTGGAGTGCCAAAATGAAAAATTGAGCCAAGTTTGAGGGGCTGTGTATGTGTTTGACCATAATAAAACAATAGGGATTGACACGTACATACAAAATCCAACTCATCACTTGGCCAAGTGCTGACCAGTAAATATGCTGCTTGCAAAATCCAATTAAATCACAACAAGAAGAAAAAAAATGCAGAATGTGAAGAAAATAAACTAAAATATAAAAAGCACAGTTCCCAAAAAGTGATACTGAACAACTGTTTTCCCTAGAAAAGAAAATTATACAGAAAATAATGTCAAATAATTGGGTTGACCACTCAAGGATGTGTTCCTTTAATTAGAGGTTTCAATTTTAAGCTCTCAGTATAAAAAAAAATCCTAATCGATAAGGAGCATTTCCCCCAAATGAACTTAACATAATACATACATATGACCCTTAATTTGACTTCAGCGTATGACTATGTCCTCCAACTTTGAGTATGCACAAGTTGACACTTAAACTTATATAAAATTGATTAAGTAGACACGCGTGTCCTACATGGCATAATACACATACGATGTCAAGTAGGACACAAAATTGTCATGTACGGTGCCATGTAAGACGAATATGTCTATTTGTTCAATTTTATACAAGTTTAAGTGTCTACTTGTACACACCCAAAATTAAAGGTCATAGTTATCAGCTAATGTCAAGTTAAAGGTTATGTTAATCGAAATTTAATATGAATATCGGACGCCCAAACACATTTCTACATTGGGCTTTCAACCCATTTTGAAAGCTTTGATTTTAGTGGAAGTGGGCGATGTAGGCGCCTTCGGTCCACTAGAGCAGCCCACTTATGCTCCTACTCAAAACATTTGGTCAACATGCACTTTCATTTTATTCAGAAATAACAAAAATAATAAACATAATAAAGCTCTATATTTATAGTTTTGATAATTACGCTTAATAACTATAGTTTTGTAAGCTATGTAGGTTGCGGTTTGTATATTTCGCTTGTTGATTTGTATATTTTGCTTGTGAATATACAAACAACTAAGTAGGCGTTTGGCCATGCGATATCATATCACGATATAGTGTCGTGAGATGAAATCAGCGTTTGGACATGCGATTTTACGCTGATTTCATCTCATGATTCCATATCATGAGAGGTGATACCATATTCTCCAAAAACCATGATATGGAATCACCATGTGATTTCATATCATGATTTGAGATATTTTAATACAATAAATGATCCATGAGTTTATATTTTGTTAAAATAACCCCACATTTATATCTACTAACCATTTGTTTCATACGTAAATAAAATTTATAATCACATCATTACTTTTTAAAATTTATTATTCTCACCAATATAAAATTTACTATCACTTTAAATTTGGTGAATATAAATGATAAAGTAGAAATTCATTTGGTGAATATAAATGAGAACAAAGGGAGTAATACTTTTTTGATTTTTCATAATAAAAAAAAACGTCTTAATCTTATGACTAAGCATAATATTGATAAAAGACAATTTTCATTGGCGGTGCCGCACTTTCTTAATCTTAGTATTTGCAAAATGTTCGTTCACATGACTGAAGGATATCAAGTCCAATTGATTGAGGACTTAGGAAAATTTGATCAATTAGTTATTAATATTTAGTCAAGTGGACTAGTTATAATTTTTTTGATTAAATTTTATTAGAAGTGTTTTTGACTCAAACTTGTGGTAACTTTTTAAAATTTCGTTATTCAATAATATTTAACTATTGATTTTTCTTGTAAATAGTTAGAAGTTAGTGATGTTTGTTAATTTTTATCTTAGTGCATTTAACTTCTAAGTTAATATTTACTCACTAATGTATGTTTTTTTTCTACTTTATAGGTTATTTGTAAGAGTAGTTGAGAGATATGAACATATCAAGTACAATTTATGTTCAATTTTTTTTAATTAAATTAAAGTTAGATGAAACAATTATTTAACTGAAGAACAAATAACTTTGTAATAATTTATTATGCGATTTTATAATTTTTGTTTATTTGATAAGATTGAATAAACAATTGGGGCTATTTTAATAGTTTTACAACTTATGGGATTTTTATGTTTATGAGAAAATATACAACACAAAAATTCCATATCGCATGTCCAAACAAACCTTCAATTTCATCTCATGATTCCATATCATGATACCATATCATGATACCATATCGCATGGCCAAACGGGCCCTAAGTATATACAAATTCTGTATTAGAGTCAATGAAAGTCCTATATTGATTGAAAAATAAACTAATAATCTGCTTATATGGATTTGAGCAATCCTCAACTTAGTAGGTTTCAAGTAATCTAAACGCTCTATTATAAAAATTTGAAACTTCATAACAATGACTGCTTGTGAATTTTACTCAATGAGAGTGACACTCACATAGTGAGCCAAAACAGTAAATTCAGGAGGAATTTAGGCCTATCAATATCCCTTTGAAACATTTAATTTACCTTATCATTTTATGTACTCTTTAGGGGAGCATAATATTATTATTATTATTATTTATTTTCTATAATATAAATCTCCATCAATTCAGGTCCCCACAATTAATATTTTCACGCATTTGAACCCTAAAAACTTTATTGTATCGATCTGATTTTTATCTACTTGTTAGCTGACACATAGTGATATAATAATGTGACATTATTATTAGCAGACTATATAATATAACGGGAAGGTAATGAATGGAATGAATACAAGTGAGATAGCATATTAATAATGTAGCCACCTTATTTTAATATTTACAACAACCTATGTGCAAGAAGGCCTGCCCATACACAATAATTATGTATATAAGTTTATTTTCTCTCTGATTATTTAATGAAACACTTCAAAAAAAATTCAAAAAAAAAGGTAAAAAAGAAAAAATAGTAGTATTATTAGATTATAAACGGCTGATAATTGTCATAACTTTAATATATGATGTGGTATTGTCTGCTTTGATTCAATAGAACTCATATTCGGTACGGTGCTCCTTCATTTAATCGGAGGAAAATTAGACATATTCAAGATAACAGGCTTGAAAAAACAATTCAAGACCGCATTGTAATAATGTAGTCAATTCATCCCGAGGGTGTCAACTGTTTTCTTTCGTTTTAAAGTCAAATTTTGGAGTAGGATAAAATGAATTTGTTTCATTATATATAAACTGTTGAATTCTTTTAAACAAGTGATAATTCTATTGTAATGGCAAATGAGATTCAAAAATCAATGTATAATATATTCTATGTATCTTTAATTTAATTAAGACTATAAAACTAATGTTTTTTTACTTTCTTAATTTTCATGTTAAATTAAAATCAGACGAATAAATTAATACAAAAAAAAAAAGTATATTTTAAGACGAGTCACTTTGGATATAAGTCAAGCGAAGCATGTTCTAGGTAGGTGCATTTCTTCTTTTTGTACTATTGTTTCGGAAGAATTTAGAAGGAAAAAAAAAATACATTTCATGGATTACATCGTCAAAGAAAAATCTTAGTGGAAAGACAATTTTGATTTCTTGAGGTGACGTTTTCCTAATCGAAAGTAAACAATAATAATAAAAAAAAATCGTCCCAAATTTAACGTATATATACACCATTAGGATTGTGTATCGGTCGATTCAGTTCGATTTTACAGTTTATCGATTTGACTTATTGGACATACTAAATTGTTATAGAACCATTAAGATATTAACTTATCGGTTATTGATCATTTTCATTGAAAATCACTTAGATACAAGGTGACAAACCAAATGAACCATGCGCATAAGTTCACAAATTGCATCTTGCTCAAAAGCAAATACTTAAACATTATAGAATAAATAAGAGTTTGAGACGATCAAAAATAAAAATAGAAAACTAAACTCTAAATCAAAGATTTTATATACAAAATAGTATAAATATAATTATTTAATTTACCCGTTAAGAAAATAATTTAAAACCATTAAATAAATAACTCATTATTAATAAATTAATAATTTTTTTCGATTCAAATTTTATCAATTTTAATTTGATTTTAAACCATCGCAACCCATATTTGATCGGCCATTAGTGGTATCCAATATCCAGCGTATCAGTCAGGACATGCTGACTTGTCCAAATTCCTCAATAAACCTCACTACACCTCACATATCTTTTGTATCACATCACTCTCAAGTCTCAACACACTCCACTAAATTCCTGTAACAAAAACACTTTGACACCAATAATAATATATCAAGTGAAATTTAACATAATTTCAAGAGTGAAAAGTATATAAAGAAAAGTATACAAAAACATTGAATTTCTAAATTAGATAGACTTTAAATTTATCACATGATATAGCAAGAGGTCTCAAGCTCTTATAGAAGCATGTGATTGTTAATAAAAAGTTGAGAAAAATGTGGAAAATATTCGTAAATTTGACAAGTATTTAGAGGTGTACTTCAATCATATTGCGAGATCAAATGTATATTTAAGTTTATTTAATCAAGTTAACGTGTGTATTTAAGATTGTCAATAATTCGGAGATGAAACCAGTAATTCAAGCCGAATTTAACCATGTTTTCATTACTTCTCTCTTTTATTTTATATATTTTGTGGAGATAGAAAAGTTGTTTCTAAAAGACTCTCAACTCTAATATACCAAGTCAAAATAGGTATACAAAGAAAAAATAATAGCAAAAAAATATATAGTAATAACTAATAGGAAAGTAATACCAATAATACTATAGCCGAAACACATTAAACAATAAAAGATGATCAAAATCAACTCTAAAACACTACAAAAATAAGACTAATAACAGAAACCATCAAACTAAAACTAATCAAAAGTTCAAAAGAATACTCAACTATCTACTAATCTTCTATGTTAATCAGCAACCTAAACATTCTCATATCCAATATCATATCTTCGATATATTAAAACTGTATCACATCCTATCTAATTATATCTCTCCTTTATATTCTTTCGATTTACCTTTACCAAAATATATATATATATAAATTAAGGAAAGTTCCACTCACCAAAAAGAAAAGAAAACAAAATACATACACAGACTCACAGAAATTAGAGCACGTCAAAAAGTTGGGCTGGGCCTTTATTCCACGTGTCAAGTTTCACATTGGGCCTTCCGACCCGTTATATTGGGCGGGAAAAAAGATGGAGGGAAATTAGTGACACGTGGGCTCCACTTTGGCGGGAAACGGAAGCAACCATTCGGTCCACTTATCTACATTTACGTAGCCCAATTGTCCTCCTATCCTATTAGTCAACATTAAACTAATTTTTTTCTTTTTTCCAAAACATAAATATTTATTTAAAAAAAAAAAAAAACTCCCTCCATCTTATATATTATTATTTACCAATATTATTAAATATATTTGTCTCAATTTTTTTTTAAAAAAAAAATTGTGTAAAATAAAATATGATAATTAATATAAAATGGTATTTTGTGTTGAAAGAGTAAAACTCGGTTACTATTTTCTTTTATTTCCCTCTTACATAATAATGCTTGGTTTAGAATGGTTCAAAGGAAGAAAATTTATTTTGTTATTCATTAAAAATATTATTTTAGTTATAATCAAAGGCGGATCTATTCTCAAAATAATAGGCCAACGACCCTCAATAGCCTTAGAAATATGAATATTAATAGGTATTAATATGTATATCGTAAATAAAAAGTATTGTTATAATTTGATTAGCGCCACAACTTATAAAGATTAGATAGTAGCTTGCTAACTTGGGCTTAATACTCTATACCAAATAATTGGCATGTCTCACCAACATGGTTGTGGTTCACTGGTGGAAGTGTGTCAGCCTTAATTAGAGGTCTCGGATTCGAGTCTTGGATATGAAGAAAATCTTGTTGGGAGCGCTACTCCCGAATGGGCCCTACAGAGCGCGATCCGAATTTAGTCGGAGCTCCAATGTGGACTTTAGACACCGGATGAAAAACCAAAATAAAAATAAAAATTGGCATGTCTCTATGTTAATAATAATAATGTCTCTAAGTCAAAGGCGAACCAATAAGCTTTTCAATTAACCAAGTGATTTCCTTATTATTGGGAAACTGTTTTTCAAATTTATTATGAAAGCGATCTTTTATAACTAGTTTGAGGAGGGGAAAGTTTTTCGCCCTTGTTTAAAAAATTCAGCTAAGTAAAATAATTTATAATCATATAAATATTAAAAATATATTAAAAATAATTTAGAAAATATACTATAAATCAAAAATAACGTCACATTAATTAAAACGAAGAGAATATAGTATATGTGATTAAGCCGTTTGTAATTGATGATAACGAAAAGGAGGGAAATAAAAAAGCAACGGTTTTTATAAATGAAGATAATAAAATGAGAATTAAATTCTAATGGCTAATAAAAAGCCATAAAACAATATGGTATAGTACGGAAACACGTGCATGGATATTTGCGTTCACCATATGATTGTGATGCACATTAATATAACATACATACATACATAAACGATATAAATAATAGTAATAAAATAATTTAAAAAATTTAAAATTGAAGAGCATAATTATTACATTTATTTATGGCCCTTTATTTATTCTGTCGTGGGAGTTGAAGGGTCACGTGATAGACCAGTATCTTAGTGAAAAATATATCTACCGTAAAAAATATATAAACGTACATTTTAACTTGATTTACTACATAAGGTGTGTGTATCTTATATGATTTATTATATAGAATATGATTTATAATAGTTTAAGTGTTTGTTTATACATATTCAAAATTAAAAGAGATAACTATCCATTAGCGTCAAGTTAAAAAAAAATGCATTTATATGTGTTAAATTGTAGGGGCTATAGAATGTATTTCACCAAACAACTAAAAGAATTAATTTTAAATTCGAAATACATATTATTTATTTATTATACACTCTCCGTCTCATTTTATGTGAGGTACTTTGATTCGGCACAGAGTTAAAGAAAAAAAGGAAGACTTTTAAAATTTGTGGTCCAAAATGAATGATAGAAATTTGTATGACTGTAAATCATTTCAATAAGGGTAAAATAGATATTTTATAATTAAATTGTTACTTAATATAGAAATGTGTTATTTATTTAATGTGTCGTGCGTGGTAAGGGGTCACGTGATAGACAAATATCTAAGAGGGAAAATATTTTTAAAATACTACAGACAAAGTGCCCAATGCAGAGCACTGTACTTTTAGCTTAAAAATTCTTAATTTTAATTTAATACAGAATCTTCTTTGAGCTTAAAGTGGTAGTTAGGTAGTTCATTAGATTTATGTAAGTATTAAAAATGTAGATATTAATTATAAGAAAAAATATGTATTATTTTACATAAGAATTAGGTATGAAGATTTTAATTATTTATGTATCACTTTTAATTTTTAAAAAATTAAATATTTATCTTAAATTTTAAATAATTCATTTATTTTGAATTATTAAAGAAGCCCAAAAAAATCAGTTAATATAAATTAGAGAGAATATATTGTAATGGAAATAAAAAAAGAACAAAAACCTACAATAGCAATACTATAGGTTATAGTCTATAACTACTAGTATGAGAGGATAAGTGAGACTATAGTCTACTATCTATTTATTATATATTATAATTTGTATCCGTTATATCTCCTATCTAGTTAAGATCATATCCTTGATAAACTGAACTACATCATATTTTACCTAATCATCTTACTTCACATCTATTGATATTTGCATGAGTCATTTTTATTGTAATATGTCTCTCGATAAGATTTTTTCTTTTGATCTAAGCTAATCTCGTCTTTTTGAAGAATTATGAACCTAAACCTAGTAAGTAAAAGAGATTTTACTCCTATTGAATTTGTCAATTAGATAAGAATGCAAATAAAAGAAAGGTTTAGAGGAAGAATGGAGTATAACATTACCTCTAGAGTACAACCTTATTCCTGCCGTCCCTCAATCCTATATGTAGTACTATCAATTCAGAGAGAGCATCAACAAAAACATATGACAGAGGATGAAATTGTTTCTACTTTAACAGAAATTTCAGATTCAAATCTTGAACATGGAAAAATCCTTGGTATGAAGGGTTTTCTTCGAATGGGGCTCTATGTAGGCCGAATATAAAATAGTCTAACTCTTATGTGGATATCGGATACCGAATGCAGAAAAAAGAAGAAGGGAATTTTACACAAATCTCACAATGCTAAAAACTAATTACACCATATCTCTATTCTTTTCCAAATTACAAAAAATCCTTATATTTGGTGGAATCTGGATACATCCCAAAACGTCTTGATACATCGCATTCTGATTTTTGAATACATTGTTCAACGTTCCGATACATCACATCTCGATTTCAAATACATCACTCAACGTCTTGACACATTATGTCCGCCCCGTTAAATCGCGTAAAGTAATATATTCGATCGATATATTACGTACAGTGACGTATTTGAGAATAAAAAAGAGTATATTTTTTTGTGATTTTTTCAATTTATAGAAATTTTTTAAGAATATGATAATATAAATGGTGTATTTAAGTAATTTTTCATTTAAAAAAATAAGTGGGGGTGGGGTGAGGATTAGGTAGTTGGTTGGTGATGGAGGACAAAGAATTGTAAAGGGACGTGAAGGGTGCTGAGGTGTCAGCATTAAGACCGTTCATGCACTGCGGATTTGCCACTCTCTTTCCCAACATTCTCACGTGCTCTTTTCACTTTTTACAATTTCTTCTCCTATTTTCTCTAATTATTTTTAATATTCACTTTATTTATACTCCTTAAAAACTTTTACCAATATCATTTACGTAAAATATGATACTCCTAATTCATTTGGGACATAAGGAGTAATTTTCTACATATTTTATTTATTTATTTATGTCAGAAAGGTGGATCTTCTAAAAAAATAAATATATGGTAGACAAAAGTGGCAGGGTAGTAGCATGGACTTAAATCGTTTAATTTGTTAAATATTCGATTTGACTGGAGTGGGACACGATAAATAAGTAGGAAGACAAATTCAAATATTAAGATCCGACTAAAATAATAATTCAAGTGCTCAATTTTCAAACTTCTTTTTTCTTTTTAATTTTTTTTTCATACTTTATTTGTTTAATATAGTGTTTTTTCATTGACAAAACTAGCAGCATAAGCTGCGAAACAATGTACTTCCTCCATTAATGGAGGTTGAGCTTTCACCAACAATCAGAGAAGAAGAAGAGAAAAGATATTATTGAGAGAATGTAAAAACTGAACTGTAACCAATACAATGTATGTGTATATATACACACTGATAGAGTTCTCTAACAAACTCAACTAACTATGAAATTGTAAACTTGTGACTCCTAACTAACTAACTAACCATGTGAATTGAACAGTACACTAAACTAACTAATCTTATCA
>NC_064287.1:52233340-52251261 GCF_019186545.1 Solanum stenotomum | reverse complement strand
AACTTTAAAGTGTAAATAAGAGAAAAATATGTACCAAATGAGGAATAAATCAAGTACACAAATAATAAATAATCAAATCTAAAAAAGGAAAAACAATAATAATAAAGTAAATAAATTCCAGTCCTAAGTAAAGGAAAAAAGGAAAATAAATAAATAAAAACCCATAGAAAATATGACCAAATTATTTTAAATAAAACTTTTTTTATTTTTAAAACTCAAACAAATCTATTTTTGACCGTAATTTTATCGTATATCATAGTTTTACATAATTTTCAAATATATAAATCTTCATTCCAATTATTTTTGAAGATTTCATACCTAATTTTACGGTCAATTTATACTATTTGACTCTCAAAATTCAAACCGTGTCGATTGGAAATAAATTTATTTCTGACCATAATTTTGTCATATATTTTTAACATAATTTCCAAATATATAAATCTTCATACCAATTATTTTTGAAGATTTCATACCTAATTTTACGGTCAACATAAATTATTTGACTCTCAAAATTCAAACCGTGTCTATCCGAAAAAAATTAAAAGGTTGTATTACTTTAAATTTAAGGCGATACCTTGGGAACCAAGTACTTGTCACTTGTCAGTGGCATCCTCGTAATTATCAAACCTTAATAGACCCAATTACGTCTAATTAAAATATAGCTGTAATCCTTTTATAAGAAACCGCCTTGTTCCGTATTCCCAGAATTACTTCCCTACCCCACTACATAAACTGTTTTTTCTAATTCACTCTCTATCTCTCTACGTGAACTACACGCGCTGTTAATTAACCAAATAATGACAAAATTAACTATTTGTTTGACCAGATTTTGAATAAATAAATCTTAACCCCTTAAACTTATCAATAAACTCTATTTCAACATATGAACACCTCAATTTTTACTAACATGTTTCATGATATATTTGATTAGTTTTTTTTTTTTTTAAAATGAGATACATAAAATATCATTTCTTTAATCATACATATTCATCTCAATGAGTCATAAAATTTCAAATATTTTCTACTAGAGATTGATGTATATTATTACACGAGATGACATAAAATGTGGTTAATTTAACATTCACATGAAACAGATTAAAAATAAAATGAGGTCATATAAATCACGTTATAAAATCTCAATCATTTTTACTTGTGATTAATACATATAATTTAAGAAATTAACTTATTTTTTATAATTAACTTAACTATTTAATAAATGAATAAAAAATACATACATTTTTTCACTCCATAATTTGAATTGAAAGTAAAATTTAACTAGAACTCTTCTTAAGAAGTTTAAGTGTTCAATCGAAACAATACATAGTTCCAGTATCTAAATAAAACATATCAACAAATTCAAAGGACTAATCATATATTACATTATGCGTATATTAAAAACTTGGTAAAACAAACTATAAATAACATCGGGAGAGTGCATAACACTCCACCTCCTCGCGCGTGAAGTATACAAGTCTGCTTACAATAAAACAAGTCATGCATATCATGCATAAGATAATCATCATGTATGCATGACATGTATGACATACATGACAGCTCATAACACATTCATCACTTCCCATAAATCTCATATATAATACTCATTAATTACATGACCAAAATTAACTTTTTCACACCTTTTTCACACACTAAAAACACACAGTCCTTTTTATTTTCACTCAATATATAACATTCATCTCCCTTTAATGCTTTTTTTGACCACTTGGGAAAAAGTGAAGTGAGAACAGCAGCAGTGGAACAGAGTAGAGAAAAAAACAGAGTGAAAAGGACCATAAAAAACAGGTACTATTTGTTTGATTTAATGCATAAAAAAATGTTTTTTTATAAATGGGGTTTTGTTGAGATTTGTGAAAAATGATTTTTTATTTTGTGGACTTGGTAAATTTTGGTGTTTTTTTTGTTCTCTATATACGTGAAATTTACACAGAGTGAGAGTACAGAGGGGGCTAAAGGGTTACGAAATTTACCTTTTGTCAGATTCTGGGGAGGAGAAATCTTGGCCATAGATTCCTAATCTGTGTATCTTTTTTGGGTTGTTGTGTTTTTTGGGGATAAATAGGAGTATCTGATCCGATTTTTTGTTTCTCTTTTGGTTGCTTTTTTTGTTGAGAAGAACAGAAGAGGAAGGAGGAGTGAGGAAGAAAGGGGTTGTGATATATGTCGGCAAATTTCTGTCTGGCTGTGATTAGAGCTCCATTGAAGCTCTGGGTATCTGTATCTTCAGTGAAATTTGGTCTTTGCATGCAACAAATCCTCTGCTGTGATCATCAGCAGCAGGGTACTACTCTGTTTTTCACGACTGTTTCGATGCGTTTGAGGCCCAAAAGGTACTGTTTTCTTCTTTTCCCTTAAACCCTTTTTGTGGTTTTAGAGAAAAAAACTTTTTTTGTTTTGGTTAGTTTTTGTGTGATTTTGATGCTGATCTGTAATGGGTTTTTGCTGATTTTTGATTTGCAGGACTTGTTCTGGTGTTGTTTGCTTTGGTGGATTTCATATAAACCGATTTTTACATCCTATTTTACTCTTGAGACGGCCGATTACTTGATTTTTTTTGCTGAGTTTTTCAAATTAAATTCAAATTTGTTTCTGTTTCCTTTTGATAAACCAATTTTCTGGGCATATTTTGAGGGGTTTTGAAGATTTGAAGAAATCATGAAAATGTTTGAGTCTCAGAGACAATTTCAGAAATCGAAGGTTAGGGAAGAATCAGCCCGACCCATGAGGAAAATCCGGATCGTTTGTGACGACCCGGAAGCTACTGATTCTTCTGATGATGAAGGGGTTGATGTTTCGAAACCCAAACGATTTGTTAGGGAGATTTATCTTCCTGTTGTTAACCCTTTTACCCTGAAAAAAGTACCTGAAACTGAAAGTTCTTGTCAAGATAGCAACAATGGTGACAAAAAGAGTAGAGGAGGGGTTTTAGCTAAAACCCCTAAAACCCCGAGTTGCCCGAGGCCCTCATCTTCGAAATACCGAGGTGTTCGTCAGCGTAAATGGGGGAAATGGGCTGCTGAAATTCGGGATCCTTTTAAATCTAGGAGGGTCTGGCTTGGTACTTATAGTACTGCTGAAGAAGCTTCTCATGCTTATGAAATGAAAAGGCTTGAATTTGAAGCGATGGCCAAGAGTAATTCAAATACTGATGTGTCTGAAAAGAACTCGAATAACGAAAGTAACAACAAGAATCGTCGAAAGGTCAACAATGTTGGTTGTGTATCTGAAGATGACTCTGCTCAGAGTTTGGTGTCACATACTTCACACACATCTCCAGCATCAGTTTTTGAAATGGATTCATTGACTTCTGGTTCTGCTGCAGTGTCTGAGGTTAACAACAACGACAAACTTGTCGAGCAGCTACTGGATGATGATAAGTTGGGATTGATGGAGGATAGTTTATCGCTAGCTGACATTGGTGCACGAATGGATTTCGATACGGAGATGGACATGTTCTTTGCTGGGAATGATAATTTTTGCCAGAATCTTGATGACTTTGCTGTCAATGATTTTGAGGATCTTCCGATATGTGGACTTGATGGGCAGTTGCCTGATGATTTACCTGATTACGATTTCGACTTTGATTTCGATGGATACAATGATGCTTGTGCTTGGATGGATGATGCAGCAACTGCTCCACTGATGAATGGAACAACAACAACACCCCTCAATATTGCATTATGCCCATAAGTTTTGCAGCTATAGGAGTTTCAATATTTATTAGTACTCTATTAGTTTATTTATTAGTAATCCATAGAGAGTTTTAATGTCTCAAGAATCATTAAACTTGGCTTCTCGAGACCGCGGTCCATCGCTTTTCAAGTGAGTTCTGAGTAGTCTATACATTATGTTTTAAGAGAGTTTTGAGACTTTGAGTTTTGAGGTACGTGTTCTTGTCTTTGAAGAAGATTGAGTCAATAGTCCCTTTGGGTTTTTCCTGTGCTGCTAGAGCCGTCCAAAGGCCTATTGAATCTTGATTTTCGGTTTGGTCTCAGACTGTTTACTGTTTGTGATGAGCTATGTTATGAAACTTATATATGATATTTGGCTCTTCATTTTACCTATTGATTATGATTTTGTATTAGTTTGTGATATTGACATTGTTTGTTGATTGCTAAGTTGACATATACATATCTATAGTTTGGTATTGAAAGTTGCAACTCCTATTCTATAATCACTTGCTCTTTTGTGTTCACCAATGTTTGGATTCGTGCCTCCGTCCAGACCCTTCAATGGTCAAGGGTGAAGGGATTTCAACCATCTCATCATATATCGACGGTGTGTTTTGATGGTATGTTTTGATGATAAGTCTCTCGTTGGATGTATAGACTGTAGTGTAACCTTTTTGGTTGCTTTGCCAAGCAAATGATATCAAGAACTAAAGGTAGATGAGAGATGTTATCTATTTGGGCATGCTTTTGGACTTTGTTATAAGCTGAGAAATACCAGCTGTATTCCAATCTATAAACTATATTATATAAACCAAAATGTCAATTGGTCTTGCAAATGCAACTGTTCTTCTTTAATTTTAGTTGGACGCATTGGGTGTGATGTGGTTGGTAGCAAGTGTGGAAGTGAGATTATTGTGTTTGTTGACCTTTGGGTCATATAGATTGTTTCTCCATAAGTGTACACAATCAAGATTGGTATAAATCAACTTGTTTGAACTTTTTTTTCCGATGATGGTAGTGTTTGAGTCAGCTTAGTACGTATTTTAACCGTGTAAGCATATACACGCTATCAATACAAGTATCACGCGACTCTGCACTCTCATGAAAAGACAAATTAGAAGAAATCACCTCTTTTGCACTCTCATGAAAAGACAAATAAGAAGAAATCACCACTTTCGATAGTATTTAATCATGATTTGTTTTTATCAACTTTATTGACCACGAGATCGATGCTCGAGTTATTGAATGTTTTTGTTTGATTAGTGTTGGGAAGAAGAGTGAGGGCATTTCATCCTAGTAGGGCCACACGTATCACGGGTCAAATTGAGAAATAATAGACCATGATTTGTTCATAACCATGAATTAAAAAAGGTTTAGAATGTGCTTTCATATGTTATCTAATCTTATTTTCGTAGGGCGTGAACTAGCGATCAGTGAAGCGAGTAAAGGTCGTAGAAGACTTAAGTTCATATATCTCAATTAAAGATAAAGTACTAGTTTGATCTTTCTCATTCACCAAAACTCTCTAAGTCCCTCTATATTTGTATTGTCTTAACATATTCAGTATATTATCATATGTTGTGTCTTATTGCATCACATGCAAACATACGACGACATTCATGGTTCCACCTCATGATTTCAATATATCATATTCGAGATTAGAGTGAACTTGTAGAATATCGATTAATTAATTAAAAATAAAAATAAAATTACTCTTAAATCTTATTTTAAGTATTTGATAAATATTTAGACATTGACACAATAAGATTAGTTCCTACTTGGTGGTTTGCTTAGTCATCTCAAAGATTATTTGATGAAAGAAAAGTATAATAGAACTTGGTAGAACATAATATATAGTTTATAACGTATCATCTGTTGACGACATTTTTCCATGTTGCTTATAATAAATTTTATTGATTGCTTAGATTTCTCGCAATTCCTAATTTATGGACAATTCATCCACGCAATTAGTATGTCCATTATTTTATTTAAAAGGTCTTAGTGGGTCAACATTTTTAGTGGACTCACTAGTCACTATACCAAAGTTTATGAGTTCTATTTTTATACAAATTTATGTTCCGTATCTAAAGTAATGGATTCAATTGAATACATAGCTATAATATTGCATACGCTTATGTTAAGAATTTGCATCGTCTTCAACAATCCCACATGCTCATGTTAGATATCTGAACCGTTGGTAATATAAGTTGGGAGTTTAATAAAAGGGAAATAATGAGTTTAAAGTAGGGGTAAAATAATAAATTTGCATATTATATACTGTATGTTTTATCATCGCTTTTTTTTTTCATTACTATTTTGATTTATTATACTTGAGTTTGAGTAAATACTTCTTCGAAAGCCATTCCACTTTTACGAAATAAGTATAAGGTTCACATGCATTTTATTTTCTTAAAAATTCACCAAATATATTATTATTATTATATGTTGTAGATACTATACATTCCCTTTTTGTATGATGAATTATATAGTTACCAAAAATATATGCATTAAATTAAAAGTTTTATTTTTAGTAAATCTAGTAGTACAATCTCTATTATTTAAACTATACATTTTGTCTGCCAGTAAAACGATCTCAAATTGGTAGTACTAGGAGAACTGTCATAATTAGTCTGGCAAGTTGTAATTGTCTTTAAAAAATTATGCCAGGTGTGACATATTTGTATACATAAATATAAAAATTGCCACAAATAATGTTTGCGTGTAATTATTAATAGTTGAATCTATAATCAGTAGTGGCACCTACCTATTTTTGGCTAGGTCTATTTTTCCTTTTCATTTTTCACTTTACTTTTGGAAATGATACCTATTCTGGTTTCCTATTCATTGTCTGGTATCTACTCGTTCAATTAATTCAAATTCATATTAAGGACAAAACGCTTTTTATATAAAACTACTCTATGTTCAGGGCTCGAATGAAATGAAACATATGCCTACATATTAGTCTTTGTTTTATTTTTATGCAACTAGAAATTTAAGGTTATAACTTATAAGCATCAGATTTAGATAAACTCAATATTAGAACGGAAATTGATTATATAAGTTTAGTGCTAAGAATTTGAAAGAATAAATCAATGGATTCAAATTATAATTCCGATTCTGTCTGCTCTAATTAAGATTTGTGAGATTTATTTTAGTGGAAGATACATTATTCATCCCCTAATATGAGGGAGGGAGATGTAAAAAGAAATAACATTAGAATTTTCCATTTATTATAATGTAATATACTAAGATAGTCAAAATAATTAAATTAGTATATATGCATGATGACCATGACAAAGATTCCATATATTATGTGTAGTTTTAGCAATAAATCATGCCATATATATTTTATGCCATTTCTGCTCATTTTAGAATTTTGCTTATTTCTTTTATTTCCTTTTTATTTTTTTCCCTTTTTGATTGTCAAAGAAAGTTGAATAAATTTGGTGTAGCCATACAATTGTCTCCGATCACCAAAGAATAGGGCAGAAAATTTTTGTCCACATAATTTTTATATTAAATTAATTAATACAAATATTTAATTTGTATGCACATATAATTATTGAATTATAATTAAGAAATATATATTCTTACCTTAACTTTTAATTTCTAAGATTAGCTTATATTGCTAGGACAAAATATGCCTAGTCCACTAGAACATATGTGAGCCTCCAATTCATTCACGGCATTTTAATATGATGTATAACATTATTGTATATTTCTCATTTTTTTAGAATATTGACCGAAGATACTTAAAGATTCCTCTTTTAGGAACCACTCGTGTATCGACCCACACTTCCACATCTGCATCATGTATTGCATCACTAAACTTGCACTTCAAGAACTATTTCTAGTCTTGGTCAACCTGAAACCTTTGGACGCTGCCTCCAATCCAAAAGTCAACCTAAATTAACCTGCCCTCGTATCTTGTCACTCAATACTATTCTATCATTTGTAAATAACTTACACCATGATACATCCCTTAGAATATATCGTTAGTAGCGAAGTTAGATATTTTGCTAAGATTATTCAAAACGTTAGTTTATATCTCTCAAATATTGTTTTTGACCTATATGCAAAGTTTAATATTCTATATGTACAACTTTTTCGATGAAAAATGTTCGAGTGACCACCTTTGAGTCTATGTAGCTACACCCCTAGTATCGCGTCATAGGGACACATTTTTTTTAAAAGAAAATAATTGTTGGAATTCTTTTTCCTTCTTTATTTTCTCTTTTTCCCTTTGAAATATGGCCTGCTGGGAATTGAAAAGTGGCCTCATAGAGACAGATAGTAGTTTTTAGGACAATCAAATTGGGCCCATTCATTATGATTTTGACCCGTTCCATTTTTTGCCTTATAGCAAAAGAAAAAGGGAATAGCATTTTTAATCCTTTAATTATCGTTAAATTCTGATTTGGTCCATAAAATATATGACTTAAATTATTAAAACTTTTTATCAACAAAATATGTGTTTTTAGTTTCTTTACGTAGAAAACATGTTAATTTTAGATTATTTTTAAAATTATATCATCCTCAAATATTACATATTTGTCATTAAATAGAATTATGATTGGTAATGCGATCAATTTGTGAAGAGTCACCAACATAAATATTAATTGTAAATAACTTTAATATAAAAGACTTAAAGTGCTTAATTAGATATTACAAGAAATAAAACTATAATTTATTAGCAAATGAGGGATCAAAATTGCTATTTGTACCCAAAGAAAAATACAAAAAGAATTTAGTTTTTAAAAAATGAAAGAAATGAGAATGTGGATTAATTAGAGCCAAGTATTAATAAAACACATGGATTAATTAGCTATGTCCCATCTCAAAATATAAAAATGAAGAAAAGTAATACTTTAAACATCAATGATTTTAGAAGATGTCCAAATCAAATCAATGTTTTTATTTTGAAAAAAATTAGTAATTATGTGGTCTCGTCCTCAATTGTAGATTTAAGTAATTCGCTTGTTTCAATTTGTTTATCTTAATTTTGTTTATTCACAGAAAGAATATTTCTTTTATTTTTGATAATTATTTAATTTCTAACTTTCTCTATAATATATTTAAAATTACATAGATAACATTTTGATTTATTATATATTTTAGTTTAGGATCACAAAATTTAAAAAGCACGAATTATTAGTATTAATTAAAAATAATATTTCAATGCAATCCTAGGCTGACTTTATCTCTATTGGCTACACATCATTTTCAAGTCCGTTAACTTATGTGAAAATAATAAAAATAAATAAAATTTTCAAATACTTTTTCAAAGATGTCTGCAAAGTAAAAATTAAGTAGGGCCAAATTTTGGGCAGTTGATTGTCCTTTATTCCAACAACATTAATGTTGTCATGTTTCTTGGATACATTTTCTAAATTAAAGGAATCTATAGAGAATGGGAAAATTTTAAAAATAGTAAAAAATTCTAAATAAAGGGATGTATAAGATAGTTTTTCCGTTTTAATTTATCTGTCTAATAATAACATAAAGAAAATCTTTGAATTTTATGATTATAAACTAAAATATATCAGGTTGTCCTTTAATCTTATAGTATCTAACGTAACATGTAAAAAATTAGAATTAAAAAGTTGCCTAAAAAAAGAAAGACAGTCATTATAAAACGAATTTCATAAAGCGTGTTCAATGTTTAATGTGTATATATAAATATTTTTGGCAAACTAATTTATAATAAAATGTTATCAACGAATCATTTTTCACTCTAAATGTTAACTTATATACATTAATAGCATATACTTATTTCTATATAATCAAGTCACATTTTCATGTTATAGCGTTAGGTTGTCTTATTTGCAAGATTACAAATCTACTTTTTATGAAGGATCACCATGGATATCTTCGGAATGACTTGAAAATATATTTTTCTCTATGCATATTTTTAGTTGGTGGTTGAATATTGGTGTACTAAACCTCTTTTGAATGTTCACGTTGTTAGACTAATGAAAACAACTAGTAGTCCAAAATAAATTTTGCTTCTCTTTCATTTTATCGTAAGATTATAATCCATTTAATTCATATAAACAAAAAAGAAGCCTTGGGAGTATATAACAAACATAAAATTGTGTTTCGTGGTCCATATAATGATTGGGTCATATAAATAAAGCCCATTTATCTTTGGGCTGAATTTGCCAGAGGTCTGGTAAAAAGAGTCCAGCCCATTTCACAGTTAGTATAGTGAACTTAGACACTATATAAGCAATAATGTTGGATGTCATTACATCGTTTTCTGTCAGACTCTTTAAAAATATTGTCACGCTCGTGTTGGATTATCTAAAAATGCATTACTTTGAACTGACACTTATCCAACAATGTTTTTGAAAAGTCTGAGCAAGATAAATCGAAACTATAGCTCGTGGTTTAGATAATAGTAGTGCTTACTAATAAAACACAAAACACTACTTTGAAAATTCACTAGTATTTTCTCTATTGGGCTAGGCCCGTTGGGCTAGGCCCGTTGGGCTGGCCTGGCCTAATCCGCGATTTGATAGGGTTGGGCTACGATTTTTGGAGCCCATTTAAGAAAAAGGTTTTTTATCCCGGCCTGAATAAGCCTGTCGATTTGTGGGGCTTGAGAAATATGGATAGGGCCGGCCCGTGGGCCAAATAAAAATTAATTAAAAATAAAAATACAAATTACAATAGAGTATTAAAAATAACAAGAGTCTAAACTCAAAATCTGTTTAAAGTTTGAAATATGACAATTTAAATACAAATTACGTTTATAAAATATGTACTACATAAAATAAAAATTTCCTAAAATTTCTAGGAATCACTACATAGGCCGTAGCCTATAGAATATTGTCATAGTTTTTGTGTTTTATTATGATCATTGGAAAACAATTAAGTTAATATTTTTATTTAGCTATTTATGCTTTTACTTGAAATCAAACTTAATAAATATTATAAAGATGATTTTATTTGTGGATTTGATAAACAAGTAGTAACACTAACACCATGTAATATTATCTTGTCGATATTTATGATAATATTTTTAAATTATAATTTAATTTAAAAATTTATAAAAAATATACTTTTAAGAAAAGAGGGCTGGCCCGGCAAGCCCGTAGCCCACATGCATACTTGTGGGATGGGGCAGACTATTTTTTGGACCACACCAAAAATGGGCTAGCTCGGCCTGACCCGTCAAATTTCAAAGCCTGTANTAAAGACTTCCGCTTATCTTTCTATCTTATTCTTGTTTTATAAATTCTATATCGTTGGGTTTTTGGGTGTTAGGCTGACGTGTCCGGTGGGGTTTGGGCACGTGCCATCACATCTGGTTTTGGGGTGTGACAGAACACAATTCACCTAATTAGACATGTCGTTTCACTATTGTTTGTCCTTATTTTTAAGAAATAATAAACTTTGTAACGCTTGTTTGGTTAATTTATAATTTAAAAAAGAAGGATAAATTACTTAACTACACTCCTTTATTTACCTTAATATCCATTTATCCCTACTTATTTCAAAAAATTCAAAAATCCCTTATTTTACCTATGTATCCCACATGTATCCCGTGCACAATGTTATGTATCCCGCTATGTGGAATGTATCAAACGCTATGTATCCCGCTATGTGGAATGTATCAAACCTAATGTATCCGTGCACAACGTTATGTATCCCGCTGTGTGGAATGTATCAAACCTAATGTATCCCGTGCACAACTCTATGTATCCCACAAACATCATTTTTAAGGGATATTTGGTAAATAAAAAACTAAAAGGGATAGAATGTTATTTAATACTTATAATATGTGGTTCCTATAATTTATACTTTAAAGAAAGCTAAAAGTTGACATTTAACCATAGAGTTTCCATTGTAATAGTATTTCTTGCCTTGATTGTCTTAAATTATTTCTTAACCAATATTCCAAAACCAAATAAAGTATACAATAAAATAATATCTTATACGCATTCAACAATTCCCTTTTACAGAAAATTCTGTTAATTAATCGAATGATTATCATTATTCTATTTCAGTAATTAAGTACCAAATGGAGTATTACTACATTATGATTATTTTTTTAAAATCGTCGGTGTCTATATCAAAAGCAACTAATTTTGGATTTGGCTTGTAAATAATAAACTTTCTATAAAGAGGTGAANGAAAAATCATAAAGTGGTGGTGAAAGGGAAGAAATTAGATCCTCTAAATGTGGCTAAGAGACTAAGGAAAAAAAGTGGTAAACAGGTGGAATTAATTTCTCCAATTCCATCTAAGAAGAAAGAAGAAGAGAAGAAGGAGAAAAAACAAGAGGTATAATTAAATAAGGACAACTTTTCGTAACTGGTAGAATTGTTGTCACAGATTTAAATTGTGAAAATAGTTTCTTGCAAAAATATATGATTGTACATCCTTGTGGATTGTGGTCAAGTCCTTCTACGAACTTTACATATAGCGGATCAAAAAGTTTAGTACACCGAGCTTTTTTAAAATTTATGTTTATTTACTAATCTATCTTTTTTGAGGGGATGCAGCCTAAGATTATTGAAGTGATTTTGAAACTATATTTACATTGTGAAGGATGTGCTAAAGATGTCAAGCAATGCATTCACAAAATGCCAGGTACATATATTATTTTATTCTCTCATAGATATTATTTTTAAATTATTGGTAATGATTTTGAAGCAAAAAAAAAAACAATTGATTAATGAATTTAAGTTGCATATACTAACGATGCATAATTATTATTTTTTACCTAAATAGTATTGTTTAACTAATTATAGTAGGCCAATTATCATTTTTATTAGTACACCTATTCAGTACTATTTCGAAACTATGTCATGTTATTTTGATTGCAAATTAAACAATACATAAAAAATAATGTCAATATAACTAATTTCAGCATTACTAATATACCATATTCAGTAGAGTTACCAATTAACACTCGCATCATATAGATTTTACTTTTGATGTAAATAATTTTACCTTGCTTTTCTTTCATATTCGATTTCTTTATTTTGGATATCTCCATTCTTTCCTATATGCCTTTCTAGAATCCATCTAAGTAAAAAAAAGTTATTTTTTATTTTTTTGGATGATGTATGAATAGGGGTTCAAACAGTGGATCCAGAAATGAAGAACAATATTGTGAAAGTGAAAGGATCAATGGATCCACAAAAACTAGTAGAATTCATCAACAAAAAAACAGGAAGACATGCTGAAATTATTAAGAAGATTGACAAAGAGAAAAATGAAAAAACATTATGTGATAAAAATTCATGTGATATTAAAAAATGTTGCAATAATTGCCAACATGATTATCTTCAATTTGTTTATGCTCCTCAAATTTTTAGCGATGAGAATCCTAATTCTTGCTCAATTATGTGAGATAATGAAGTTTAACAATATCTTATATTAAGTATTAATTTTAAGATTATAATACAAAAATTTCATGTACTTGAGACATCAAAATGCAAATTCTAAATTGTATTTTTGTGCAACACTATTTCTTTACCGTTTCGGTTATAATTCTTTGTTACAGTTCAACAACAATAACATACTCAGTATAATTAATCCTTTGTTACTGTTCTTTTTTTCAGAATGCTCTGTTATGTTTCCTATAGTAATTTATCATGATTTCTTATTCACTTTCGTTTTAACAATTATAGTGTTTTTTTAATTAGAATAAAGAATACTTACAAATACTACTACTATGCTTTAATTCTAGAGAAGTTAGAAGACTTTTAGATGAATCTTCACAATCTATATCTCTTTATTTAAACTCAATTCAATATTACAAATTAATATTAGACGGTCTCTACATTTTATCGCCTACTTTAATTTTCGGGATTATAACTAGAACCACCCACCCTTTTTCTAGATCCACCTCACATCAATAAACCCGATCCCTACTACATTAGATTGATCATAATTGAGCAACATGACTCAGATCACGCCAATTGAGGGGGCACAACATAAGTGTGATACTAAAAATCATCGCGTAATTGACTTATATAGTCGATAAAAATATCTTAAAACATTAGATACGATGAAGATTTACTAAAATACAACGATGTTTTAGTTCAAATAACAATGTTGTACAAGAAATGCTAGAAAATGATCATCAAGTTTTGTTTACAATACATTGTTCATTTGAATATACGGTTTAGTGTAGCAGCTAAACGGACTCCACCTTGAGCTAGACGCCATTGAACTATTGGATATCGCGATAGGAAATAATCATCTGTTCTCCATATATACGCGTTTCAATAGAGTTAAAATTTGCGTGTTTGAATAAAATTTATTGAAGAAATTATTAGTAATTTACCTTCTAATGTAGAATCTTCACTCACTCCTTTATATGACCAGTCACAAGCAGCTTTGATACCTTCACTTGCATAACTATAGGAAGCAACAAACTCTTTATTAGTACTTTATGATCAAACGAGACAGAGGCGAAGCCAGGATTTAAAACTTGTAGGTTCTAAATATGTTTTTGAGAAATCTAGTGAATATGTACGTATTATAAACTTTTAGAACTCATAAACTTCAAATTTGTTGAATAAACATACATATCAGGGCAGGCTGTTTTGTTGCCACTGCAGCTCTCCCATGAGTTTACTTGATCAGCCCATCCTGTCTGTTTAAGACAAAACTCGTTACGAATATGATGATTGATAAATATCATCAAACTCTTCAAACATATCGACAGGTGCATGTCATATCCTTCAAAACTAGTGCATTTTTTGGAGGATCTGACAAGGGTGTTGCACTAGCCTTTTAGGAAAGTCCGAGCAATATAAGATAAAATAAGGTGCTATGTTGCTAGGATCCTCCAAAAGCTCATAACTTTTAGAGGATCCGACATACACCTAGAGGTATTTTTGGAGGGTACGAGCAACATAGTTTAGAACTTAAGAGCTATTGTTTGTACCGTGATGTTCTTCTGAATTGCATCAACAAGTTCATCTACGTTAGAATCATCGTATCGTTCTTCTACAGTTTCGATTATGTTGGAATCCCAGACCTATTAACAAACAACATTAGTTTCAGCAAAACATAATGTGGATATGGAAATTGTTTGTTTTTGTCAATAGAAAAAAAAAAAACTTACATGATGTAGAACTGTTTTTCTAGTGTACCAATGAACATCTATTGTATTGCCTCCTCTGTCTGAAGTAAATCCAACATGCAAAGGCTGCATATATGAACCAAAAAAAATTCATATCTCAACACTACTAAAAACAGGGTGAAAATCGAGGGCCAAAATCAATGTAACACATAAACAAACACTCAAATTTGACCTCAACTGACAATCAAGCACTCCAACTCTGAGTATGTATATCTAGGCATCTCAACTCGTCTCCATTGTGTCAGTTGAACAACTACAACTTACAAAATGATCATCTAGACACCTCCAAAGTTTTGTGCCATGTCAGTGTCAGGTGTCCATGAGACACAGTGAGGACGTGTTGGAGTGCTTACTTGTCAACTGAGACCAGGTTTGATTGTTTATGTATTATGACTTTTTAAAATTTAACATATTTATTTACCTGATGAATGTCCCCAAAAAAGTGAGAAAGGAAGAGAAGTGATTCTGTCAAATTATCTGATATTTACTCAAAAAATACACAAGTTAAAATTCTATTAGTATCATCAACTTGATTGGAATATTATTAGAAGAATAAAACAAGAAAGATTTAGAATAAACATTACATGTTGAAACATGATCATTGCCTTTGTTATAACTGAGGAGCTGATTAGTGTAATTGTAAATTGCTCCAGCTACACATCTATCTTCAACTCCATCTTCATCTTTACAGTCCCCTGTATATAACAATAGCAACGATTACGCCTTAGTGCCAAACAAGTCTGCTATGTGAATCCTCACTAATCATATTTCAAGGACAGTCCGGTACACTAAATTTCAGCAATTGTCAGGTGCCTTACCTTGCATTTCTATAACTAGTTGTTTCAGTGACTTGAACTCGTAACCTCCTCATCACTAAAGAGATAATGTTCAACGTTGTGCCAAGGCTCCCCTTGGCCAATTTTGTAAAATATAAAAACAAAGTACTAGAAGTTCTTTATATTTTCTACTGGCGTTATACATGTTACAAAATAATTAGTCAATCATCACTACCACTTTTGCTCTATTTTCACCGTGTAATTTTCTGGCAAAGGAAAATTCAATTGAACCTCCTTGGCCTACCTTTAGCTCCACCCCTTCTCTGACTCAAACAAGTTAGGGATCGACTATACGAATTCTTACTATTCATATTAAATACATTTTGTACCAATATTATCAACGTAATATAAGTACTAGAAGTTCTCTATATTTTCTATAGACATATCGAAGTTAGTACTTACTTTTATATTGATAATTGCAAAGATTATCAGGGGTATCAATGTAATGAAGAGGTGATGACCAATGATAATGGAATTTAACACGATCTGCCCATATACACACACTTGCCAAATCACCATTTGCTGATGTTGGCAACAATTTTTCAACTGCATCTGCAGCAGCTTTACTCAATCTTGACTGTCACAAATATAATAAAAATTCAAAATTGTCACAAATACAATGTAAGAAATCAAAAAACAAAATTTTGAAAGACCATTTTAACCTATATTACACTGACTCTTCAAAAATGTTGTTCAATAAGTTTTTTGGAGGATTTGAGATGAGTACAACAATATTAAGGAGAGCCTGAGTAACATAGCTTTATGATCGATTCAAAAGACACAAATACATATAAAATCTTTCTATACAAGGAACATCATTTATATTAGAGACATAAGTCATCGGTTCAAATCCGAGAAAGGGGCTTAGTAAAAAATTAGGCATGGTGCAATAACATTTTACAAAAGTTTGAGTAACACAAGTTTTAATTAAAGGGTAGAGTAATCGGTACGATAGAGAAAATCATAACATGAGCGATTCATATATATATAACATACATGGTGTAGAAGATCATAACATGAATGATTCAACGGATACAAACACATATAAGATCTATCAATACAAATAAAAATAAAATTAGAACCTGAGCAATCTTGCAAACAGTGTAATGACCATCAAGTCCCCATCCATGAACTACTGGAAAAAGAAACAAGACAGCCACCATAGCCAAAAATACATGAAATTTGTATAACTCCATTTTTGCTACTCTCAAACTAAAACCTACCAAATTCACAAAGTAGTTTTTTGGTCTTTATAATAAAGTAGGACAAAAAAAGGGGGCTAGTGTGAACTGTATGAATACATGGAAAAAATATTTATGAGGAAATCATAAATATTAATGATTTGATGAATCTTGGTTCACATTTAACTATTTTTATTAATACTTTCAAAATTTAAGAAAGATGAGTTCCATTTTACCCTTCTTTACTTAAATATTAATGTGGGCTTGAACCTCGAACCTCAACTTTAAATATGTTCACATGCAACCTACTTCTTTTTGTCAAATTTTAGTCGTTACAATTAAGTACTCCTTTCCTCTCAATTTATGTGGAAATGTTTGAATTCGAAAGTCAATTAAGTTTTTTTTACGTTAATTTTTCAAAAGTGTTTTGTATATTTTGATATGTTATTTATAATGACTTATAATATTTTATTATATTTTTACGTAATTTCCAAATATAAATATTTTATGTTCAAATTTATGATCGAGTTTAATAAATTTGATTCTCTGAATCTCAATTATGACACATAAATTGATACCTAAGGTTATCATTATCATTTATCTATAAAGAATATCTTTTAAAATCTTAAAGATGCTTTTTTTAAGACTTTAAAAAGACAGAAAATAATGACAAAGTTGAAAGATTTTTGTAATCGTGCTTGTAAAGGAAAGCAATTTATTGAGAGAAGGCGTAACGGCTCATATGGGAATGACCATTTTTTTTTGTACTTTTTTCAGATTCTGTTGATTTAATTGATTTTATCCTCATAAAGGAAAAAAAAAATGAATCTTTAAGGGTGTGTTTGGTATGAAGGAAAATGTTTTCCTAGAAAATATTTTCTTGGAAAACAAGTAGATTTTTGACTTATTTCTCATGTTTCGTTGGTGAGTAGAAAATATTTTTCGGAAACTTTTTTGGTGTTTGATATATGAATGAAAAATGTTTTTGAGAAATATCTTTTATTTTTACTAGATTAGAAAATAATTTTTAAAATTGAAAATATTTTTTAAAAACAAACTTAATTTTTTTTGGGGTGGGGGGTGGTAGGGGGCTGGTGAGGCGGGGGGGGGG
>NC_064287.1:52214753-52233068 GCF_019186545.1 Solanum stenotomum | reverse complement strand
ATTTTTGAAGGGGGGTGGTTGGGGGGCTGGTTTGAGGATAGGGACAAAATAAATTGATTTTTTTAAAAAAAAAAATTGTAATTTGAAGTTGGAAGAGAGTTTTGGAAAATGTTTTCCTTAAGTTTTGAAGAGAAGTCATTTTCCTTAAATTTGAGAAAAATGAGTTGATTTGGAAAATATTTTCCAAAACATTTAGCCTAACCAAACACGAGAATATTGGAAAACATTTTTCGCTTCACACCAAACACACCCTAAGTGCGATAATAGTGACATCAAAAAAACGAATCACGCCTTCTTCGTTATAGTATTAAGTCTAATATAAAATTACAGAGCATAAGTGGCAAGTTGTTGATCGTTATAGTTTGCCTTAGGCTCAAATGTCAAAACCAAAAAAATTCAAAATCGAATGTAAAAATCCAACCTAATCCGAGTGTATTTGGATTGTTATTTCTTCAATCTAAAAATTAAAAAAAAATATCAAAATTTTCATATCCAATTCAAATGACCCAAATGCCCACCCTTAGTTACATAGTAAGCGACAACTAAATATTAACAAGCGATCCAAAAACTAGCTATCCGGGCCAACTTTTAAGTTGATCCAAGTTCAACTTCGAATACAGATGGGCTTTTATTGATTCTTCAGCTAGCCCAATATTACTAACACAACGATACATCTGTAATCAATAGAAAGTTTTGGCCCAATACTATCTTTTTTATCAACTCTTTAATTTAAGAGTAAATTTTAGGTTTAACAAACATAAAAATCATATTTGTATATTATAGCTATAATTTGTATATTTCGGTATAGATATACATAAAACAATTGGGTAAATTATAGAAATCACATACTTTTAAGGCAAAATTACAATATATCCCTTAAAAGTTTATAATTACAAAAATCCCTCAAACGGATACAATAATATAAGCGTTGATACATTAATCTGATGCGCGGGATACATTAATCGTTAAGTAAGATACATTACATTTTATACATGATACACTAATCTGATGTACATTTTATACATTATACAATAATCTGATGCGCGAGATACACTAATCTGATGCGCGAGATACATTAATCTGATGCGCTAGATACATTAATCTGATGCGCGAAAATGAGGGATTTTGGAGATTTCTAAAACTTATAGGGGATAATGTTGATAAGCAAACTAAAAGGTGGGATTTTTGTAATTTTTCCAAAAAAATATGTATTTGGGTCTATTTGTATATTTCGGTATACAAATGGGTCCTGCATTTGTATATTTCGGTATACAAATGGGTCTTGCATTTGTATATTTCGGTATACAAATGGGATGGCAAAAAACATGAAATGTTTGCTGCGAATTATAAATAAAAAAAACTATGACTATAACATTTAATTTGAATTAATAGTTTGTTATTTCATACAATTTTATTTTTCATTTGATTTGTGTAAGACAGCAAGATTAAAGAGCGTTTTGATACATTTTACATATTTTCAACTTAAGACCACAAGACTAAAAGATTTTCATTTCTTTCTTAAACTCCGTACAAGTCATAACCAGACAAACAAATTAAAGCAAAGGAAGTATATAATTAGTGACGACAAGTGGGGAGGTTCGAACTGAATTTGCACAGGTCAAAATGAGCAGACTTGTCCAAAAGTTATTTTTACTGAAATGAACTAAAAAGTGAATCAAACTCAACTCATCCTATTCTTATTAGTTTTAATTGTTTTTTTTCTAATTTTTAATACCTAATGAAATTATTATTATTTCTTTATTATAAGTTTATAACTATATATAACATGTCGAATTTTAAGAATGTTTTTTTTAGAAAAAATTAACAAAATTTCTCATGCATCTACTTTGATTAGATATCAACTTGAATTTTATTGAGATAAACTAATAAATGAATAGATCAATAATCAGTCCATGATCGAAAGTGTCTTCAATACCAAATCTACCAATTCTTTTCTCCTAAAGAATTTAAAATTCTTGGTGGTTTCAGCGTCTTGTTAGTGTGGACGTTAAAGAAAACAAATAAACCAAAAGCATTAAGCTTATCTAATTCTCTTATCATATATCTAATTATAATAAATTATTACTCCCTACCATTCAAAATGAGTGAATTTTTAGGGCGTGACACATCTACTTAAAAAGATTAATTAATTACATTAAATAAATGATCGTAATTAAAGTTATTGCTACAAATTGTGATATAGTGATAAATTCTTTTCATTTTTTATCAAATGTTTCGAGTTAGAGTTCTGTTGGATACATAGTAGTCTTTATAGGGGAGCATTTTACTTCTAATGTGAAATTTTCATATAAAATGAATTTAATCGGCTCCCAATCCAAGTGAAAAACTTAAAAATAAAACTTTAACTCAAGTGATCAATATTCAATAGCTAAGCTACATATATTAACAAGCATGAGTCTTCATATTCCTTGAATGAGTTAGAATGAAAAAAAAAATGATTATAAAGATAAAAGAATTCTCTCTGATTAGACTAACTAACTAATTATATTATCTTTAAACACGGAGTCTAATATACGAAGAAAACATCTCAATCTGATTAATTAGTAAGTAGTATCAAATTAAGGTCCAAATGATTGAAAATTTGACAGGTACAACAAACACATATATATCCAACTTGTATGAAGTCCTTCTTTAAAGATAAAACGACCTTATTAAAGCTGATTTCAATCTCACAATTTGAATTAGGTTATTTGAATGTCAATAATTCAACTATTTTATTCAAATATTGATAGGATGTGAACGGTATTTTAAATATGATGATATATGTAACTAATATATTTGAGTCTATGTACAAACTGGAATAAAAAATATCATAAATATGACTTTTTTATTTATCTCCATCGGACATTTTTCAATAGATCGATGAGCTTGACCACGATATTACGTTCTACTTTCTGTTTTGATCCTGATCAAGAATGAGCTTCCCAACTATCTATTCCTTATCCGTCTTATTAATAAGTTTTAACTTTTAATGATTGACTTAAAAGTTACTCAAATGAAAATATTTTTATTTAAAACGTCTATGTAACTCGTTAATTATTCATATCATTTCTGCTAGACTAATATGAAGACCTTCATTTTTGCTAAATTTTGAAATTGGCCACTTACCCACCCCTACTTTTATATTTCTTTTCATGAGATGCCGATCACTCCACCCAAGTTAGGATGAATGGTATATGTTAGAATGTATATTTATATGTATACACCTTTAGGGATTATATATTTATATTATTATATTATACTACATAGATCCATTTTCTTAGGGTGGCTGTAAATCTTATCAAAATTTGATTTCAATATTTGTTTCAGAGAATCTGTTTCCCTTTGTTCAATGTAGTAAGTATTTGTTAATTATTGTCATAATCACTCATGAGTCATTATCTATTTTGTATTCATCCACCCTTTGCTAATATTTTAATTAATGGATTACATTAAATTAACCTGTCATTTCTTAATTAGGATGTTTAGACGACTTTTTAATTTTAATTACAAGGCATAATTAATTGCTTTTATTCTACTCTATCCTTAAGCAGCACCAACAAAGTTCCCCAGTACCAAATTTGATTTTTAAGTTTGGCCACTGCAACACTATTGGAATACACCAAAAAAAAAATATAGGTATTAATCTTAATTAGTTGCGTGAATATCAGTATAACTTTGAATTTAATATCTCTTAAACTCTTAAATATTCATAACGAGAAACATTATTTTTTTCAAAGTCGAAGTAATCAAGAGGTGGTCTTCCTTAGAATCAACTTGAAATATCGTAGTGTTGCTCCAAGTTCTTGGCAATCAAATATGTACATGAGTTTTACATTATTCTAGGTTCGAGATTTTCTCTACTAACGGCCTTTTAGTAACAAACACTATTTAGAAAAGAAGAATCACAAGAATATACAAATTTATACTTACAATCTTAATAAATAAAATTACTTTTTTTTGTTCTAATACTCTACATAGATCGAAAGAGGGAGAAAGACTAAATAAAAACCAAGTTTTTGGCAAAGGATTTTAACCAAATCACCTAAAAGTTTTGCTTTTGTAGTTTTGCATTAATTGAAACCTCAACTAATTTCATGAAACATATGCTACCTTCTACCAACAAGTATCGAGTGACTCAATCCTTTAAGGCTTTACCAAATAAAAAGAAATCACTCAGTATTTTTGCTTTTGTTAGAAATTGAACCACGACTAATTTCACAGAGCATTTGTTGTCTCCCATCAACATGTATTGACTACTGAGTAAGTAGTAACACAATCTACCAAAGCTTGAACCGATAAAAAGAAATTACATAACTTTTAGCCTCTATTGGAAATGAATATGAAATCTCATGGTTCTCAACCCACTTTATTGATCACTAGGTCACACCTTAAAATACTCAATTATATATTAACTTGAAAGTTACTATAATAAAAATAATTTGTAAATTTTAAATTCTGAATTCGTGTGACACACGGAATACAATAAAATCCAAAGAATTGCAAATCTTTACGTACAAGCATTCTGTTTCATATGGACGGCGCCAACAAAGATAAATAAAACAAAATTATTTTTATTGACAAATCCATTACTATAGTTAAACATTATTGTCAAGCAAATACGAAACGATATAACTATTAGCAAATTAATTAAAATTGAAGTGACTATCAATTTGATAGGCACCAATTACTATAGTTAAACATTCAAGCAAATACGAAACGATATAAATATTAGCAAATTAATTAAAATTGAAGTGACTATCAATTTGATAGGCACTTCACCATTCACTTTTTTATTGACTCTTTTCCACACACACAAATAAAAAAAATAATCATTTTCTCTTGTTTTTTTTTTATAAAAAAATTATATTGGTTTCATTATCATAGTGGACCACTCACCGTCCTTCACTTCATCTTTAGATGGACGGAGTTTTTTTTTTTTGAAAAAATTGCAACCAAGTATATTATATCATCTCACAAGATGTTTATTGTTTGTCATTTATCAAAATTTATATGCGATAAATTTTGCGACATTCATTCTAATTCAATGAGTTATCGTGACCTTCATATCCGTAAGGCGGAGAATTTATCAATGTCTTTGTTGTGCTATCGATAAATTCTGGAGATGAATACATAATTGTAAGGCATTATCTTTATATGTTATACCTATGTGGAGGAGAGCTTTTATAAAATTTCACTTAATAAATTATTGTTGTTGTTGACGCATACATTTATATACATTAATGTTGTTATTAAATCATAATTACTTACTCCCTTTGTCCCTAATTACGTAGTAAATTTACCATTTTACCCCTATTAATTATGAAGTGGATGAAAAGTTCTGCATTTTTCAAAGTAATTAGTCATTTAATTGAGGGTATAATAGGTAAAAAAAATTGTCCTTTCTTGATTTGTCAAAATGGACGGACAACTATAAAAGGAAAAGTGGACAAGTAATTAGGGACAGAGGGAGTAATAAACAACTTGACTTTATGTATGATTTATTATATTATAAATATAAAGTGCGGAGAGTTTCTATATTTTTGTAACAAAAAGAGAAAACCATTTTTCACATTGAAATTGATTTAATATATTTTTTTTCCATTCCAATTCCGTTAAATTCTAGACCTCGATATTGTTGAAAATTGACTATATATTCAACAATTTAAAATAAGTATAATTTTCACGTGGGGTCTACTTTTAATTTTCACATGTTACATGTTTAGTCACTTTACATACTTCACTGATTAATTTACTCTTTTTCTTCCAACTTCTTTTCACACTTGAAGCAAAAAGGGAGTGTTTTCTGTTATCCATTTTACCAAATTATTGCCCAATTATTGAGTAAAATAATTTGAAATAAAAACATCAAAACTGAAAATTCAAATATTTTAATTTTTAATCTTAATATACTAGGTAAAACAAATTAATATATTGACTTTTTATAAGCAAAAACCACCAAACAAAATAAAAGAAGAAAGTATATTGCTTTAACTTGTGTATAATTTTCCACTATTTTAGCGAGAATTTGTTGCTCACCACCATATTTTCAGTAATCTAATAATTCGAGGAAATAAATAGAAAAAATTATATTTTATAACACAATTTTTTTATTAATTTACAATAAAAAAAACCTCTATTTTTTTTTTTTTAGTAGTGTCCGAAAATGAGTCAAAAATCTATAAGAATAGATTAGAATGATGATTCATGGAGATGTGTCACTTACAAGAAAGTGGTGTCTCAATGGATCAGAATACAATAAATAATAGTAATGTTACTATATCTATATATCACATAATATAGCAAAAATTTCAGGTCCCCTCAATGAAATTGCTTTGCAAGTTGACCAGTTGCTCATATAATCCTTTTTGCTTGCTATAAAAATCTTATCACGTAAGTAGAGTTTTTAATTATACATATTACGTTTGGAGATTAAAATTACACGTGAATGGGGCTATTACCTTTAATTATAATTTACAAGGAAATACATATACGTAGCACTTTCATTCGTTCAACTATTCCGTATTCAAAATATACTGATTCGATTAATTTAAATTTATATTAAATAAACATATTAAAAATATAAACACTTAAAGCTTATATGGAGTAAAGACTTTTTGAGAATAATCGATATTTAGAAACTTATTAAAAAGTATCCACTTTTGATGCGTAACCTTAAGACAATATTGTGAATTTCAAACTTAAACAAGTGAAAAGAAATACGGTCATGGATCGAAATTCATATAATTTTCATGAATTTCAAAAAAAATAAAAATGAAATATCATGACAATTCCTAGCTTTCGTCCATGATGGAATTTCTAGTTTTCCCTTTTTAAGTTTGAAATTCATAATATTATCAACGATTCCAAATATTGAATAGTATGTAGCTATGTAGTATTTTTTAATTAGAAATATTAAGAGATACATTTTCAAAATTTAATGGTAAAACACTCATTTTTCAGAGGTAAAAAGTATTCAGGGCGTGAACACAATATCTTTAATTGAGAACAAAGAGATCACAATCAATATTATAATGACTAATGATCCAATTAGGTCCTAATAATAATTTGTAACCAAATCCACGTTCTCTACCAAACCAAATTAAGCATTAATGAAATCGTTTGGGCAAGCACCGTCTCCTTTAAATGGACGACAACAAAGATATGTAATTACGTAAAACAAAAACCATTCTTATTTAGTAATTAATTAATTAAGTAATCCACTTTATGCATTGTCAAGAAAACACAAAAATGATCTATCTCCTTTATTCCATTCATCCATTTTTAGTTATTTATATTCGACTTGACACACATTTTAACAAACAAACAATAAAAGGAAAAAGATAATCTACTATGTTATTCCAGTTGAGAAATGAATTATCTATTGATTTTTTAAACTGGACAAGTATTTTTAAGATGTTGAAAAAATAAAGATGAACTAACCGGTCAATTGGTGGGGAACAAGTTATTGTAGGAAAACTAATTTCGGGATAAGTTATTCTATCAAGTATATGGATAACCGATAACTTATCTCATCACTATGACAAAAATGGTGAGATAACTAATTCAATTACTACCTAATACCTCCAAACAAACACGGGCCTATATTTTATCTTAGAATTATACTTTATACGTCACACCGAACGGGTGCTAAGAGAATAATAAAACCAAAATTATTGGGAAATGAAATTAAGATTCAAATGATTGGCAATTTGACGGACAATGCAACCCCATATAAAAGCAAGAACAACTAAGCAATCAATTATTTAATTTGAACACTAGAGAGCCTACTCCAATTTATGGGTACAAAGAAAAAAATAATCAAAAACACGTCTTCCATTGACTTTTTTGTTATATATATTTAGGAAAAATATTATTGCTAATATTATTTGATTTATGACCATAATGATTAATACAAATCGGTTCATATATAGCATGATACTCAATAATCTCAACTTGGATCATATGATTGTAACAATTTAAAAGGGAATACATATATCAAAATTGTATCACCTTTTTTGGTTTAATTATTTGATATTCAAAATCTATTGACTCAATTAATTCAAATTCGCACGGGATGAACTTATGAATAAGAAGGTAAAACACGTAAAACCTGTATAAACTAACCAATCACTTTTAAAAATAATATTGGTCAATTATTTGTTCAGTTATTAATTAACTTGCGCAAGAGATGTGTCACATTAAAAAAATATCATATATTTTGGTTCGAAGAGAGTAATTAGTCTTCTAAAACTAGTCAAAGTTAACTCGATAAGTAATTAAGGAATGGTTGTGAACAAGGACCAAGGGATTATGAACAAAAAGACTAATCAACTTCAACTTAATTAGTCTTCTAAAACTAGTCAAAGTTAACTCGATAAGTAATTAAGGAATGGTTGTGAACAAGGACCAGAACAAAAAAGACTAATCAACTTCAACTTAATTGATCAAAATTCTACTTTCGAAGAATCCAGGAAGGACGATAATAATTTTCAAAAAGAGAATTACGTATTGACTTTTAAATTAACTAATTAATCGGTTAATTAATCAACATATATAAACATCATTTTCACGTGTTGTTGTGTATATTCATTGAAGTTTAATCTTTAAATTACTACAACTATTTCACACCATACAATTTTGTTGCTTTACTTACTTTCCAAGTGCTAATTGAATTGACGGGTTTAACATATATATAGCAAATTGTTTTCTTTTATCTAAGTTTGAAAACAAACTTAGATAAAAAAAAACAATTAGTACTTGAATAACTTAAACTATTTCTTGGGTTTGAGCTCAGGGTATGGAGAAAATCCTATTGGGGGCGCCACCTTCGAATGTGCCCTTCAATGTGCTATCCGAATTTAGTCGGGGTTTCAATGTTGGTTCCGAACACCGAGTGGAAAACCAAATTTTTTTTTTAACTATTTCTCTAGTTAAGGACACTACATTTTAAAATTTGAACGTGTAAGTTATGAATTAAGAGTGTTTTAAAAAAAAATATTGTAGGTACGTCAGACTCATGTTATAGTGCAACGTTCGAGAGCCTAAATAGCAAGCTACTTTTTGGACTCTCTCTCTTAAAAAAGTAAGTTAATATTATGTGGATCGATAATTCACATATATATCCAATATTAAACTTATACACTTGATCAACCAACCGTTCGAGAAAGGTATATGTATACATGTCGTTCTAATATATATTCAGATCGAAATATTAAGTTTCTATCAATTACGTAGACACGCAAATGATATTTGACAATGATTAAGAATTAGTGAGAGCTAGACATGAGCTGTAAAGATTAATTGTACTTAGAATTTATTCCAACTTTTTATTGAGTCTAACATAAACCAATCATTTTTTTATGAAGACTTGTCAACTTTTTAAAATTTGATTCCAAGATATTAAAATACCTTTTTTTATAGCCACTATTTTTTAATTAATTTATAATAACCAAGAAAATTCTTGCACCTTGCTTTCTCTTTCTATCTTAGTCATAAGATTGCGATACAACAAAAGTGCATTATATTATTGGACTATATGTTAACATTAAGGGATAAGTACTAAAAAATAATTACTTTAATCTAGTCAAAAAATAACACACAAAAATAATTAAAAGCCAACTTGTAAAGTCTTAAGTCTAATGAGTTGCCTTTTGAGAAAAGTACCTAGCGAGTGTCAAATCAATTCTATAAAAAGTGACGTGCCCTACAAAAATATTTTACTATCAAAATCAATTTTCAGAATATTTTTACAAATGAAAAGAAAAAAACTTAGGACTTATAGAGTTACAAATGATTAATTAGTTCTAAAAATAAAAAAACATTAATGAAAAACAGCCTATTTTACTTAATTATAAGAGTTCACGAGTTTACGCTAAAAATGAAATAAGGATTAAAGGAATAACTATTTGTAATTTGAGTTCGCGATTATATGTTATATAGTTACAGACGAATTTACTATTATTATTCAAGAGGAGCTAATATACACATTTTTATTGAAAAACTATGATTCTTCATGTATTTAATTTTTTTTCTTTAGTAAAAATTTTGACACGTGATATTTCTTTTAAAGAATGTAGCTTAGCTTTTCCCAATATTTTGTCCCTATTGTCATGATAATGGATTAATGATCAATACTGTATAACTAAGTCCTTCATAATTAGGATACTTGCATAAAATAACATACAATTTTTTTTATTAATCTCTGCATTACTAATATTTGTATAGCTCTAATCAACTATGAAGTGACCCCTAAGTACTAAATTATTCTAGAATTAATATCCAAATTGTTATCAATTTGACACATATATATATATATATATATATATATAAGCAAGAACAACTAAGCAAGCATTGTTTAAGCACTCTAGAAGAGCCTACTCTAATGTATTAGTAATATAAATAATCTATTCTAGAAAAAACATGTAATGTTTATATGTTAAATTTCCTCATTTTTTCACGTATTTACTATTTTCATTAATAATTTTTTTTGGCTTTGCCCATAAACATGATATTTAAAAATTTTTAACATTGAGTTATTAATAAGTCACAAATATGATACATCTAGCATCTTTATATTGCACAAGAAAGAAAATTACGTCTATAGTCTATAGGCCATTAGGCAATCTAAGAAGAAAAAAAATCTTCTAATCTACTCATTTTCATTTAGGGTGCACTCAACACGTAGAGGAATATTTTTAATTTTTTTTTTTATTTGATGGATTAAAATTTTAGAAAAACCTTTTTTTTCTTTCTAAAAATGATTTATCTCTTAATGAAAAAAAAATCGACAAATGTCATTTATGTTGATTGTGCACATATTTCAATTTTTTCATATTTAGTTCAGAAAAACTTAATTTGAAAAATATTTTCTCTCAAAAAACAATTTGAGATCCTTCAACACACCTTGTCTTTGCCCCACCCTGAATATATATATATATATATAAATTACTTATGGATCGAATATAAGAAATCAAAATAAATTTAAAAACTCACTTATATTCGTGGAATATATTTTCAGTCATACCTAACATACCCTTAATTTCATTTACTTTTCTTGTATTTGTTTAAAAAATACTTGTCCTCTAACTTGTTTCTCATGTTTATCCAAACCTAGAAGATAAGAAAACTTACTTATCTTGTTCAAGATTTTTCTTTGAACTTATTGCTAACACAATAACAATATTGTAGCACCACAAAAATTATTTTGGTGCAAACAATAACCACAAAAATAGAACTCTAAAGTATATATTAAAATTTTGTCCAACAAGTGTTGATATTCCTATGGTTACTATTGTGAATGGACCCACAAGGCACCACAAAATTTAGCTCTGTTCTTATTTGATGACTCATTAATGACCAAACACTATAATTTCTCATTATTTAATTTTCTGGAATCTCCTGACTATGCAGTATGCACCCACTTCTCCTATATATTTATACAATTTTTTAAAAAAATATTTTATATTTGAAATTTATTTATAAATTAATTTAAATTCACGTCAAATAAATTTATTAAAGATAATTTCTCATTATTTAATTTTCTGGAATCTCCTGACTATGCAGTATGCACCCACCCTTCTCCTATATATTTATACAATTTTTTTTAAAATTATTTTATATTTGAAATTTATTTATAAATTAATTTAAATTCACGTCAAATAAAATTATTAAAGAAATCAAATAGTTTATCAACTGAGGTGATAATTCTAGAATAAATATGTTGTATATATAAGTAATTCTATCAAATATGAAAAAAGACTGAAATGATTCATATATATGAGAAATTGGTTATAGTAGACTTAAGGAGAGGAAGAAGTATGAGTGTGAAGATCGATTATTAGGATAAAAGGTCAGTAAATGATCAAATGTATATCTCTCACATATCCAAAGTATTGATATTTATCCTTTTAACTTGTTCTTATTATTTTTTCTTTTTCTTTCTTTAAATAAAAAATCTATCGAAACAATTTCATCACTTTAATCTCAATTTTTTTGAGTATGTTTTAGGTTTAGCAAGCATAAAAATCATATTAGCGCTCATATTGCTATAGAACATTGGATTTGTATAAAAATCGCAGGCAGCTTTGATTTCTATTAAATCGCTGACAACTAATTTGTACAAATCACAACAATTTGTATAAATCGGGCGTCTGTGTATATGCAAATTGTGTTTCTTTATGTATATGTTCTTTGTGTTTGTATATCTGCATAAAATTTGTGTACAATTGAATCGAGTTAAAACAATTATATCTGTATATCAAATATCTCTCTCGCTTTATACCAACACAAATTATACATTGTTTTTTGTATAATTTGTTTTTGTATAAAGCGAGAAAGAGAGAAAAACAAAAGAGAACTAGGAGGGGAAGATTTGTATTGTATAATTATAAGTGTATAAAACGAAAATATATTGTATTTGTATTTGTATATACAATTCTCTTTCGCTTTATACAAACACAAACATAATTTATTCATTTGTGTTTGTGTAAAGTGAGAGAGGCAAGAGAGAGTGCCGAGCGAGATTTCTAAGGAGAGAGGCAAATGAGAAAGTGTTTGCTACGGATTAGAATTAAGTGAAACTATAATTATAATACTTAATTTGAATTAATAATTTGTTATTTTATACGATTTTCCTATTATTATTTTCTTCCTAAAGTTTATGCACTTTCTGACGTGTCACAACATTTTCTATTCCTTATCCAATACATTTCCTCCACGTCATTCTCAACAACCCCAAATAAAATTATTTTATTACCCCTTTAGCCTCTCTTCTCCACCATTATATACCCCTTCTTCTTCCCTTTTACAAACCCCTCAATTTCTTGTTTTCTTCACAATTTTTTTTTTCTAACCAAACAGCTCCTTAATTATCTTCATTTCTTCTTCTTCTTCTTCTTCTTCTTCATCTCATTGGGTCAAAAACCCTAAAAATGGAGTTCCCTGAGATCAACATGATCAGCGATTTTGAAGCAGGGGTGAAATGTCTACAAAACCCATCTCTGGTTTCTCGATTCTTTTCACTTTCCCCCATTGAAAAAGTACCCCATGTTTACAGTTTCTGGAAATGGGGTGCTTTAATTCTCGCCATTTTAGCTACTTTCAGCAGCTTAATAAGAAAAATCAAGCTATTATTCATTTACGTTCGTAGAATTAAACCTTCTGCTGAACCCCTTCTTCAATATCTAGGCGAAGACTTCGATATTTCCGATGACGACGATGAAGATGATAAATGCTCATCGGCGGCGGCACCGTCTTCGGATGATGAGGATCTATTAGATCAACAAATTGATGAGGATTTTACTGTTGCGGGATCGTGTTTTTATTTCAGGGAAAAGGAGCAAAATAGGAATTTGAGATTCCGGCGGCGGAGAAATAGCTTCGAGAGGTTTCCATGGACGGAATTTTCCGCCGGGAAGAATGTTGTGAAGCTATGGGATAGTTTAGCTTTAGGATTAGATTATGAATACGAAGATTTATCGAAAAGTGTAGTTTCGTTATGGGATTTGAATCAGGAAGAGAAAATAGGAAATTTATTTACTGGGTCTTCTGAGGTACCGTCGGTGGCAATGGCGTCGCCGTCTGTGGTTTTGTCATCGGAAGTGAAAAACGACCGAAACGGTGTTGTTTTAGCTGCGTATGATACGAGGATGAAAAGTAATTCTCCGGCGATATGTGCTGACTGGGGTAAAGGATCAGGGAAGGTCGTCGGAGTTAATGGTTCCGGCGTCGGAAAAGTTTACGTCAGAAATGAAGCCGCCGGGATGTTGACGGTCGGTGATTTGAGAAACGTGAAAACGCCGTTAGAGTAAACTGACGGTGACACGTGGTGGGACGCAGACGCCGATATTGTCGAGGAGAAATTTGACGGTTCAAAAAATTGAGGAAACGCGGCGAGGACTTGTGTTTTTCTAGAAAGGGTAAAATCGTCAATGAACATGTCTGTTGTATCTCTGTATATAATTAATTATTTTCGACAATTATTGAAAATGATGATAAATTAATGTTTGGTCAAGCTTTATTATTATTTTTCTACATTTAAATTGTTTATGTCTCTTTATAAATATTCTAAATCTGATTTTCTTCGTGAATTACTGTTGATTTATTTGTTGAGTTATTTTATTTTTGTTTCTTAGCTGGTGATTCTACCAAATTCATTTGATTTAATTATATACAAGTGGTCCTTTTGTCAATAATTAAATATTTGTTAGCCAGCTCAGCTAGTTTAAGTAGCCAAGTTTAATCTTTAATCACAATTTTATGAATGGGTTTAAACAAATCACATGGTTACTAAGAAATGATAGATAAAATTATGTCGGTCTTGACTTATTATTTTGCGGAAAATGTTAGATTAAAGTAGTTATTAAAGTTATTAAATGACCGATTTAACATTTTGTATGTGAGGTTGAATAATATATAAACAAATAATAGACGTGAATCTAATGTTGTCCGAAAGGATAATTTCCAAAATTCTACCATGAACTAAAATCTGAATGATGGTTTCGAAATAAGTTATTTGTGAAAATCACCCTAAAGGCAAAAATGCTCCTTATTGAAATTTTATTTAATTCTAAAGCTCGAAATCAAGACATTCGATTTAGGATGATGGGTCTCTTTTACTAAGGGCAGATCCTTTGGTGGAAAAATGTAAATTGACTACCCTCTAGAGCAAAAACAACGTTAACATGGTATGAATAAGTTTGACATAATTTAGTAACTTTTATTAATCAGAATACGCAATTGATGAAGAGAAAATAAGAATGATTACATTAGCAATGACCATTCTTTTTTGTGCTTATATTAGGATTTGTCTAAATTTAAATTTATCTATTGTGCATTTCCATTTTTGGAGCATCAACTTCAATAAAAAAAAAATGTATCTTATTCAGAAAGAAGTAAATTCGAATCATCCTACTACAATTTACGCAGATAGTAATAGCCACTTGAATAGAATATGATCAATCTTTTTCAGAATTGCTTGTACAAATCAAACTGTGTGATAACAACAATTCCAAGTAAACAACAAAGTTTGTGGTGGAGTGGTGAGTATTCTTTCATCTCTAACCACAAGTCTCGAATTCAAGTTTCCTTGGATACAGAGTCACTTTTGTTAAGTGGAACTTCTCGATGCAAATTCAAATTTAATCGAACTTTCATGTGGATACCAAACTAGGGATGTGGGATAAAAAAACAATTTCAAGTAATCACAAAAATCATGTTAAGTGGGTGCATTGTTTTTCATAAATGAATCAAACACTTTTAGCTGTCATCCATAATAATACAACAATAACATCAACCACACAATTCATTTGTCTTAACTCATCACAATAAATACATACGATGACAACAAAAAATGAGGCATCAAGTAGACAATTTCATCAGTGGGCCTTATTTTGGTTGAAAAAAGAAAAAAGTACACTTTTGTTAAAGTAGTTTCCATGTTGGATTATTGTTGATTGTTAACCCTTTTATTATAAATTTGATATGAATGCGTAATTTAATAATATAAGTAATTAGTATACATAAGTTAAACTCGAACAAAATATTATTTCATTTAACAGACAAGCTTAACTTGAACACATTTAATATTCTCGTATTCCACTATAGCTCCGCCCCTATGTGCATGAACTATCAAGATTGATATAGGAGTTAAAATCATAATGAATATTGTTTGGTGATAGAACACTTTATCTACTTGATAGCTTATTTTTATGTGCATCTGAACTAGTCGGGCAAATGAATTTCGAACAACCGAACACCTAAAAACAAAGAAGAAATAGAAGAAAGTTGGAGGAAATGATAAGGATTAAAATTTCAAGTAAAGTTTAAATATATTTATGTTCATGAAATTCTATTATAATAAAGAAAAAATCAAAAGATAAAAGGGATTATTTGCACCATATGGCCTTTTCTAAATCTTGTTTATAAATTCAGTTTCCATTCATATAATGGCCTACAATTCTGCCTTTGGAATTCAGTTGGATGAATTTTCATTCTCATAGAAAATTTAATCCAATGAACTAAAAAAGAATTGAACAAAATTAGTCGCCTCAAAAGGGTCATTTGTGCAATTGTGCTACATAATAAAAGAAAGAGTTGATGAAGTAAATGGCTAAAGTACAAATGCTGAATTAGAGGAATATTGGGCTTGGCCCATTATTTGTTAACTTACTTTGTGAAGAAGCCCATATCTGTATTGGGCTGATAGGTGCCCAGTCCCGGCTTGGGCTGGGCACCGATCAGCCAACTATTATCTTTTGGAATGGAAAGAAAGAACGAATGATCGTAGAAAACTGATTCAAATTCACGAAAAAGATTATATGTAAATGCGTCGTTAAATTATGGGTTCTCTGAGTAGACGGAATGGAGAATGAATGACATAGAATAGTCTGGAAGAATCGTACGATAAGGAAAGTAGACTTAGCCCAATGATGTTAACAATTGTAATATGTTAACAATTATCTAGCCCAAAGCTTAAGCCCATGAACCAAAATAAACTGTTAAGTTGAAAGAAATGGCCACTTCTTGTTGGTGCTAATTAAAATATAACGCACCATTAATAAAAAGTAAATCTCTACATTTTATATGTAGCTTCCTAATCTTTTTAACTACTAATAAAAAAATTTAATTTGTTAAAGCACACACACAAACTAAATTACACGTGGCCCCATCACCACAATCCATCGATCTTTCGGTCAAATTAAGTTTCACGAGGCCCATTACCACGATGAACAATCAATTTTGGAGAGTGTGCACAAGCATGCATGAACCAAGTGTCATGCAATTATTTTGTTATGTCCGTGTTACTCAGATCGTAAAAAGTGCAACCGCCTTCATTTTGAACCCGTCAAAATTGCATTATTTTTGAAGAATTTGACATAAATCCAATACGTTTTTAGAGAATCTGAGTAATTGTAGATCATAATTATGACCACAAGGCCTGTATTTACTGCCTTACTGGTCATGTACTAAATTATTTCTGTAATATAAATATAGTTGCTTGAATTATAAGGAATGACAACTACTACATATAACATGTGTTGATTAATTAAATTTATCAGCTCATGCTTTCTAGCTAGTAAATAAGAATTGAGTCACATAATAGGGACAAATTAAAGGTAAAAATATTTTTATTTTATTAATATATCTGGGGAAAGGAACATTCCCCTGTTGCACAAATATTAAAAAATGTTGAGCATGCATAAAACCCAACAAAAATATATACTTTCTGATCATTGTGATTTGTACCTATAAACAGTCATATATGACAGTCAAAATTAAGAACATTTTTATTGTAGTATGGTGTGTAAAATATTGAGAGATGAATTCAGAATTTAACGGATTCATTGTCCCTTTAAAATAACTTTATTTTTCTCTGCGTAGCGGATAGAAACTTATTTTCTTGAATTGCTCAATGAGCTTTTCAAAATAAACATGGTATATCAAAAAAATTTCATATTTGATTTTGCTCAACCTAAAGTTATATGTTTGATAATCTCCGATAATTTTTGCACAAAAACATATAAAAATTATTGATTTCTAATGAATCGTGGATACATATTTGTAGTACAGGCATGGGGTTGTGTAGGATCATGCGCAAATGGAAGCATAAACGCACGCCAACTGACCAAAACCCACTTCTTTATGCACTCCCTTCTTAATTCATTGGATCGGGAAATACTCCTTTGTCCCTAATTACTTGTTCAGTTGTTACTAATTACTTGTTCATTTTGACAAATTAATAAAGGATAATTTTTTTTTTACCTATTAAACCCTCAATTAATTACTTTGAAAAAAGTAGAACTTCTTGAAAATCTTAAATTTTTAATTCATTCATTTCATAATTAATAGGGGTAAAATGGAAACTCACTATGGGTGTGTTTGGTATGAAGGAAAACATTTTCCGAAAAAAGTTTTCCAATTTTCTCATGTTTGATTGGGTTAAATGTTTTGGAAAATGTTTTTCAAATCAACTCATTTTCCTCAAATTTAAGGAAAATGACTTCCCTTCAAAACTTAAGGAAAACATTTTCCAAAACTCTCTTCCAACTTCAAAATTTTATTTTTTCACCCATACACTCGACCCTCACCCCCAACCCACCCACCCCCTACTCGCCACCCCTACCCCCAAAAAAAATTAAAGTTTGTTTTTAAAAAAATATTTTCAACTTCAAAATTTCATTTTTTCACCATACCCTCGACCCCCCACCCACCTCCTATCCAGACCCCCCACGCACCCCATCCCCGCCCCCCCAAAAAAATTTTAAGTTTGTTTTTTAAAAATATTTTCAACTTCAAAATTTTATTTTTTCACCC
>NC_064287.1:52194771-52214719 GCF_019186545.1 Solanum stenotomum | reverse complement strand
CCCCTACCCTCGACCCTCCGCCCCCTCACCCACCCCCTACCAACCCCAAAAAAAATTTAAGTTTGTTTCTAAAATATATTTTGAATTTCAAAAATTATTTTCTACTCTAATAAAAATAAAAGATATTTCTCAAAAATATTTTTCATTCATAAATTAAACAGTAAAAATCTTTTCCGAAAAATATTTTCTACTCACCAACCAAACATGAGAAAATAAGTCAAAAATCAATTTGTTTTCCAGGAAAACATTTTCCATGGAAAACATTTTCCTTCATACCAAACACACCCTATGTCAATTATTATTTTCTTAATAGGTGTGTCAATTCAAAAATAAACAAATAATTAGAGACAGAGGGAGTACAATATTATTGAGCTCGCTCACCGTTTATTTAAACTTATTCATTTTACTTAAAGTAAATATTTAATTTTATTTGTTCCGTTTAAAGAATAAAGAGGTAATTTTTTTTTATTAATTGATTCTTTACGAATATGCCAAGTTAAACATGGACGGAGAAAGTACTTACTTTTTTTTATTATTTAAATGTAAGATACTGTACTCCTTTGTGACTCCCCATTCGATATTTTTGTCTTTCACTCTTCTATTCTTCTTGGATCCCATTAATCGTAGCTTCCATCATTTTATTTTTTTTATTTCTCGATCGGTGTTGAAGTCTCCATGCTAGCTTTTATCGTCATTTTATGTTTTCTTACAATTGAACTGGTTAAATTCTTTTTTTTTAATGCACAAATAGTAATATATAAGTTTTTATTTTATTTGATATATGTATGATATTTATGTTGAAGTCCGATCAATTCTTTCAGTACTAAGGGCCCGTTTGACCATGCGATATGGTATCATGATATGGAATCATGATATGGTATTATGATATGGAATAATGAGATGAAATTGAAGGTTTGTTTGGACATGCGATATGAAATTTTTGTATTGTATACTTTCTCATAAACATAAAAATCACATAAGTTGTAAAACTATTAAAATAGCCCCAATTGTTTATTCAATCTTATCAAATAAACAAAAAATTATAAAATCGCATAATAAATTATTACAAAGTTATTTGTTCTCCACTTAAGTAATTGTTTCATCTAACTTTAATTTAATAAAAAAAAAGTTGAACATAAATTGTAGTGTACTAGTCTTTAATATAATCCTCCCACATAGTACGGACAATTTCCTCACGTTGAACTTGCATTTCTCGATCATGTGACCGAGAAGACGAACCAACATTGTTACTTTGAGCCATTTGTTTGTCAATATCCTCCGCAACTATATCTTCATGTTCATAGACCATAAATATTTCATCACTACTTTGATATTTTCGCAAATAATTAGGTAACACTGCACAAGCTATGACAATTTTCACTTGTGTATCAATATCATAATGGTTCAAGCCTTGTTTTAGTATTCTAAATCTATTTTTCCAAGCTCCAAAAGTCCGTTCAATCACATTGCTGCAGAGATAAATGCCTATAATTAAATAGTTCTTTGGCATTTTGAGGCTCTCTTTCACTTCCTCGGTAATCTTGCAAATGATAGCGTAGTCCCTTGTATGGAGCTAAAAATCCTTTTGTGTTTCGGAAACCAGCATCAACAACATAAAAATAGTGCTTTCAAGACAATGCAAAGTCATAAAATAAATATTATCTCTTTAAACAAAGTTGATAGGAAATATGTAACTAAATACTAATAACTTACACATAAAATATAAATGTTCACCTATTAAGGCCATAAAATAAATTTATTAATGTGATTGAAATTTTACCTTAAACCAAGGCCAAAATCGAGTATTATGTCGAATTTTGAAATGTACACCAGCCATATTTTTTGGTTGTATAAATGTTGGTGCCATCTTGCTAATTGCCTCGGCAACTATTTTAACAGGCCGGTTAATTATTTCAAGTGAATGTTGAAAAGTTTCACAAGCGTGAGGTGTGAGTTAAAGTGACTATATGTTGGTGAGAATAATAAATTTTATGTCGGTGAGAATAATAAATTTTAAAAAGTAATGATGTGATTATAAATTTTATTTACATATGAAACAAATGGTTAGTAGATATAAATGTGGGGTTGTTTGAACAAAATATAAACTCATGGATCAATTATTTTATTAAAATATCTCAAATCATGATAAGGAATCACCATATAATTCCATATCATAGTTTTTGGAGAATATGATATCACCTCTCATGATATGAAATCATGAGATGGAATCAACGTAAAGTCACATGTCCAAACGCTGATTCCATCTCACGATACCATAACGTGATATGGTATCGCATGACCAAACGCCTACTAATAAGAGTCAATAAAATCCACATATATCACATTGTTAAACCTAATACATCTATGTATTGCATAAGTTCCATAGTGCTCGTTATCAAGTATTTTTGGATGAAAGGAGTAAAAGATTGTTTTTTGTTATAATAAAACATCTTATTTTAAATTAAACCAACATGTCTAAGTTCAGCCGCTGCAAATACTTGAAGCTGCAGTTTGGAAGGCATGCGATGCTATTTTAGTCTAAATTTAATTTATAGTTAGAGTATTTTTTTAAAATATATATTAGGACATATTGAGGGGTTTAATATTATTAATCATTAATTAGCCATATAAGGGTTACATTGCATACCACCATTGTTTGCCTTAGCATGTAATTTGATGATCTCAAACGAATTAATTAACACTAGCTAGCTCAACTAATTATGCATTGTGACATCATAATCATTTGATATGTTGTAAATAATTATGAGAGTGTGTCGACTAGTGGAGTTTACAGAAAAATACTCATACATTTTAGGGGATAATAAGTTCTTAAGAAAACACACATCAATTTTAGATGAATCACACATCAGAAGACAAAAAAATAAAAGATTTTATATCAGACATATTCAATATGATTGTCCAAAAAAGCTTGCTCCTTTAAAACTTCTTATATAGTCATTTAGGTAACATGTGATAAAAGAAAAATAAGGTTCAAACTAAAGCCACTTTTGTGTAAATAAAGACCATAAGTTATAAGCTAGATATGTTCACCAAAACCATAATTTATATATATAGTTTTTGATATTATTTTCAAAGAGTTGAACCAACAAAAATACATTTTAATTAATTTCAATTAAAACCTTGTTTGGAGGGTTGTTACTTTGTTATATTGTCGTTTTTTATCGTGAAAAAATACATTTTGATTGTTAGTTAAATTTTAGTGAATTATATAGTTGAAATCTATTGTGAAAAGTTTTATTTCAATGAGATTTAGGTGATCAGAATCTTGCCTTAATATTTTTAGGTGATTGCAACGTTGTCTTAATATTTTCTTCTCATTTTATTTGATGATAACTTTAAATCATCCAAATTTTAAAAATACTACATTACATGACAACGAAAAAAGATACAACAATTATCACAAACATTTTATTCATTAAGACAATACAGCACAGCACAGTACAATCTTCATGTCGGTAATGCAACTTGTCTTTCCCAAATTTCGGTCGCCGGAACCTTGCTGTTTCCCGGCGACATCGTCGGCGGTAAGCTTCCATAGCCTCTACTCGTTGGATCTTACACATCTGTTTCCCCGTTAGATACCTCGTGTTTCCGTTTATCCTTTTCACTTCTTCCGGTATCCTCAACCCGGTGCTCCGATCGGAAAACTCATTTTTGAGTTCGTCGTACATCTCATCGATTCGTTTGCTAAGCAACCCATTCAGAACCGGGCTCGATAGCAAGGCTTTGATTAAGGGATTCGACCCGTCGATGATAAATGGTACTTTCCGGCGATTATTGATATCGGAGACTTTGAATTTATCTGTAAACCGGAAGTCGGAACTGGAAAACTCCAGATCGGAATGTTCGCCGAGTAAATGGTGATAACCTCCAACTTCAGGGCGTGTAAACACTTGAATCTTATCGGAATCGTTAAAACTATTGGCGCTGTCGACTGTTAGTTTCGATTTGTGAGAGTGGCGATGTAGAGAGAGAAATAAATACAGGTGAATTCCCAAAATTAAAGGAATATTGGTCTTGGGCTTGAACCTATTATCTCTACTTTGTAATGGTCCAACAGAAAAGCCCAATGATGATATGAGGCCAAGGTATGTTGGATCAAAGCGGACAATATGGGTCATGTGTTGAAGATTAACTTAAATAAATTTCATTAGTTTAAGAGTTAATTACTTGGATATATTCTAGTTGGCAGTATTATGTATCTTACCAAATTTTAGTGTTTTCATATACATTCAGATACGTGTATTTCGGGATACATAGAATCAAAATTAGGTATAATTTATTTTAGATACATTGTATCCAAGTCGATTCACATGTATATGAGATACATAAAAAATCTCGATCACAACTCTCCTATATATTTGGTATCCCAAAACATGTGAATCACACAAGATATATACATACTTGTGTGTATCCAATGTGATTCACATGTATTTGGGATACATAACAAATCTCATTCGCCTCCCTTCCCATATCACTCACTTATCTTGCTATTTTAATGTATATGATAGCAAAAATACATGTATCTAAGTTTATCTTACTTAATATATGATAGGAAACTCTATATTAGTGGTAAAATACGTAATATTTTGAAAATATATAAAGGTAATAATAGCATATATGGTTGTGAAGTATGCACATAATTATGTAGTCTCTCCAATTAAATATGGCGTCAAAGCAAGGATCATATACGATGATGATGAGGCAAATCTCAACAAGAATGTTGATGAGCTCCTAAGGCGGAGAGGATTGTATGTGATTTTCATGATGGAGGCCAACAAGTTCAATTCATTTTAAACTTAATTCAATTTGACCTATTCAAATTTAACTTAATCCGTCCACATGACACCTCTACGTAACTGCGACAAATTAAAAACATAATGATCATGCTTTAACAACACATGATCATCATTATTTGTTGCAAATGTGGCGTGTTGATAGTTTCCACAGTTAAATTCTTGTACTGTACCAGTAGTAATGTCGTCTTGAGACATACACCACCTAAATTTTTTTCTCTCGTAGGTGTACTAAATTATTTCTGTAATATAGTTACGTGAGATATAAGGTAGAAGGACTATATATATAATAATATAAATGCATCTAGTCTAGTGAAAAAATGAGTCATATAATAGGGACAAGGTTCATTTTTTTAATTTTAATTTTTAATTAATGTGGCCTTGGAAAGAAACAAATATTTAAATATTGAGCATGCATAGAACACAACAAACATACCTTTTTGTGCATACTCAAACAGTCATATATGGCAGTCAAAAGAACAACACTTAGTTATGGGGCAAAACACTTCATCAGTCTTGTGCATAATATAGTAGTAATTCATTTCATAATTTATATCGCGATATAAAATTGTATGTCCAAACGCTTAACAAGTGTATAACTTTTGTGGGCTAATAGTTTGTAAGTATATGTATAATTAGTCCAAAGAAATTCAAATATATAAACAGATAAATACATAAAAAAAAGTTAATGGGATTCATCATTCGATCTTTATACTAAAAGGAATTTGGTAGCAATGAACAACTTTCGTCACTAAACAACAAAATTCATCTTTATTGAAAAATTTATGTTAATTTCAAGTTATTTAGCTATAGTTTAACAATAGAAAACAAAATTTATAGATAATTTCTATTGTAATTTTCAATCGAGAGAGGTTCAAATTCCCCTAACTCCACCGTCATCAATATTCCTCTTATCATTAAATAACTATATAAAGTAAGACTCATTTGAGATTTGATTTTCAAAATATAAAATAAATTAGTAAAACAACTTTCTAATAAATAATTTTTGTAGAATGCCTATCAAGTCAATAAGGGCCAAATTATTTTTTTTTTAAAATAGAGGGTATAGTTATTAATTTGTAGCATGATTGAAGAGTACTTATTTGTTAGTATATTACAAGTTAAATTATACTAACCATGTAACAAAATATTTGTTTATATATATATATATATATATATATATATATAAGTTTAATTAAATTGGAATAGGAAATAGTGTTGGGTGGCCGCATGGGTTCTATAGGAATCATGCGCTAAAGAAACCGCACGCGTACTGACCAACACCTAATTGCATATTTATTAGCTTTGGCAATAGAATACTACTTCTACGGCTGTGTTCAGATTTAGAGAGTTAAATAATACTCTATTTTTTTTCTGTCCAATAATACGTGTTTATTATTGATTTTACGTAGTGCTTAAGAAATTATAAATAGAAGGGTAATTTACTATCACCCTTTGAATAGAAATAAATAGGAAAAAAAGACAAATATACCCCCGAATTATTGTAAATGGTATGCAGATACCCTCCGTCATACTTTTGGGACAATGGTGCCCCTGCCGTCCAAATACTAGAGCATAGATGCCCTTTTTACTAACGGATATACACGTGTCATAATATTATCCACTGACTCCACATTTATTAAATATCGGATCGACAGATAAGATTGCTCTATGTGTCTCTATTTAGTCTTCCGTTAGAGTGAAGGGCATATATGCTCTACTTTTTGGACGGCAGGGGCACCAATGTCGAAAAGTATGACGGAAGGTATCTGCATATCATTTACGATAATTCGGGGGTATATTTGTCTTTTTTTCCTAATAAATATAATGTCTTGAAAAATGTAATAGAGAAATGACTATAATTAATGATATGGGTAAATTAGGAACTAAATGTAAAATTATCCATTGATTTAATAAAGTGGACAAATATTGTTGGAAATCCCAAAATAGTAGTGAACAATTATTATTGGGCGGAGGGAGTATTAAGAGTTTTTTTATTAAGAATTTCATGTTCCTACAAGAGTTTGAGACCACCTGATATGTTAAGTGACAGATCAGGGGTGTATCTAAGTTTAGTTAGTCAAGTAAATGAAGTGTTTTTAAGGCTGTCAAAAGTTCAAGAACGAATCTAATAATTTTCGTCAATTCATAAATATTTTCAATACCTATCTCTATAATTTATGATAGATGAAAGATAATATTTGAATATATGATAAATGCTAAATGGCCAGAAAATTTGACCAGAAATTTTAAAAAATTATAATATTTTTTTTATTTTAAAATAAACTAGTCTTTTTTCCATTTTTTAGTTAAAAAAATATTAAAACTAAAAGGGTAAAAATATTTAAAAAGTTAAAATTAACATAGGTAAAATATCATTCTGGCCAAAAGGATTTTTCCTCAATATATAATGACATAAGACGGAGAGAGTAATTTGTATTTATTTGAGAGAGAGACTTTCCAAGGACTCATTCATGAGTCTTCATTCGATATTTCTGTCTTTCACTCTTTCTATTCTTCTTGGATCTCTCCCATTTTAGCTTCCACCATCATCCCCTTGTCTTTCTTTACAACATGATCATGCCATATTAAAATGTTAACATTATATGTATATAATTATAATAAATATATATAGTAGAGTTTATAAGTTTCTTGCATATTTGAAAGTTAAAATAATATTAACATGTTATAACAATAATTAAATAATGCGAATACATAATATATTACATTATCCGCGGACAAATTAAGATACTTTTTTTAAAAAAAAAAAAAAAATCTTCATCAGAAAGTTTGATACGTTATTTCTTTTCGAAAGACAAATTAAGTAATATTTTAATAAAAAAATAAATATTTTTTAAAAATATTTAAATGTGAGAAAGATGAAACTATACTCCCTCGTTTCTTTTTATATATGTATCTTAGCTTAACTAGTTGCTAATACATACATTAAGAAAGTAAGGAAGATGTTTCAATCTTATGGTAAGTAAAATAAATAAATTGACAATATTTTTTTTGAATTCAGATTCACAAATAATGTCTTAATTTAAATTTAAAAAGTTAAGTTAATTCTTTACTACTAGGATATACTCCATTTAGGAGCTTAATATTATGATTCACTTAGTTATAGGGGTTACATGCATACCACTATTGTGTGCCTTGGCATGTTTAATGATCCCAAACTATTTAATTAAAACTAGGTAGCTCCACTAATTTTGCATTTTGAGATCATAATCCTAATATATATGTTTTTCAATTTGCTTCTTGATTAATTAATAATGAATGATTTTCTAAATTTAATAAAAATATACATGTTCGTCTGCATGCCAACGAGGGTAATCGAGAGCTATGACAAGGTTGTCTCTTAGATCGTGTTTTATATATATACTTCAAGATGATAATTAATATTCAACAACAAGAATTAAAGAGCGTAAATGGTAAATAATTAAGACATGAAATTTGTGACGCTCATGATTGAGGGTGTGCCTATGAGAGATGTATATACACGAAAGAAAGACAAGTTTCTAGGTGGAAAGCTTTTGAAGAAGTGATTCACGTGATACCTTAGACGAATCTTACGTCATAATGAAACAGAAAAGTAAAAGAGAATATATATTTTTATCCAAAATACAAGTGTAATGTTTACTTCTTGAAAATCAAACCATATGAATTTCGTCTCACATGTGAGGTTAAATATATAATTTTATTGAACTAATCTTATCTAATCTAACTAAAGTTTAAAGATTGGTCAAATTAATTTCTTCATCTTTGACAATTTTAAAGATCTCTTATAGATATTTTGGTGTGGAATTATTTTGTTTTCAACTTGCTTTTTGAATGAAATAGTTATTATTTTTTATATAACTAATTAACAATTATCTAAATAAGATATATTGTTATAACACAATATTTAGGCGATCCTTTGCAAGATTAAACAATTTTAATTAATGGAAATCTTAATACACACCCTACATGTCAACGCAACAATTTTTGATAACACTATAATCCACCATGAAAGATTTATTTGGACAATTTTCAGTACCTAAAAGAAAACTATATATAATCGTTCAAAAAATGTATGATAAATATTTTTTTTTAAAAAAATAGATTACTTGTTATAATACTATAAATATTATTTAGTACTTAACTTTTGATACTAATTCAAATTGCGTTATTGGATTAGAAGAATGATAGCTATACTGATTCAATATACTCTAAGGACGTACCTTCTTATAGACTTGTAGAATTAAGCGTGCTATTACATCTAATGTATTATATTACATAAAGTTTATAATTACAGTCACTTGCTAGCAAAGTGTGATTACTAAAATAAGAGTTTTTTGTGGATAAACACATTATCTAATTGACTTTTTAATTTAATTGATTGTTCAAGAAAAGGATATCATAATTAAGATTAATTTTCAAATACACTGGTCACTCTCAATAGAGTTTTCATAAAGCTTTTAATTAATTACTTGAGCCCTTTATTAGCTTTGTCAATGTTAGCTTATGATCCAATTATGAATTAGAATTATATGATAGTACAATAATAAATTAAATGATATATGATCAATTTGGCTATTTGAGTTAAAAGTAATAACTAATAAGGAATGAATTTGTCAAAAACATAAATCCTCCTTAAATATCATCAAATGTTGCGTTGAAATAATGGTAAATATTTCTTTATTTCTTAATTAGAGTCTCGAATTAAAGTATTAAATATGAGATCACCTTTATAAAAAAACGTTTATTCAAAGTGAGACTTTTCACTGCGAATATAAATTAATCAGACTCTAATATGAATATCAAACACCAAAAAAACAAAAAAAATATCCTCCTTAGATGTCTCTCGTGTGATATTGTGATGTTGTCATGTCTATTAATACATTATGTTATATAATAACTTTAGTGGAGGCGATCTAGAATTTGAATATTATGATCTATGTTGGAAATTTTTACCACAATATATTTAAATTATTTGCACTCTATTTTATATTAGTTGATCATTATATTAAAAATAGTTGTTCCATATCAGTTGTTTATCTTACCAAATCAAAAAAATATTAATTAAATTATTTCTATATTATCCTTACAATTAATTCTTTTTAAAAGTATTTATATTTATTTGTAAAATTTCAAAAAAAATTTTAAAGGATGAATAAATACCATTATCTTCTGATTTATAATTTTTTAAGCATCGTACAAAATAAAAAGTGCTCTAAGTACTCTCAAGGATAGAGTATATATTTTCGTTTTGATGTATACTCTCAACACAAAATACTCCATTTATCGAAGTACTTCAATTTTTAACTCATTCCAAGAAACAAATCCAATAAAAAAAACAAAATAAATAGAGAAAGAAGAAATTATAGAAGACTCTTTTTCTTTGATTGTTCTTCCATTTTTTTTATGTATATTTTTGTAAATAAGGTAGTAAATTACAAAAAAAAAAAAAAAAAACCATAATTGGTTACTACGTCAGCCTCATTACATACGTTTTTTTTTTTTAAAACAAAAAATTATAGTATATATATATTTTTTTTAAACGAGAGAAAAATATTGAAAATGGAGAATTTTTGAAGAGGTGTAATTAGCTGGAAAACCTACTCCAACAAAAATTGTTTCACAATCTTCATGCTTGGTAATACAACTTGTCTTTCCCAAATTTCCGTCGCCGGAATCTTGCTGTTTTCCGGCGACATTTTCGCCCGGAGTGCCTCCGTGGCATCTACTTTTTGTAGGTCCCACCCACTTTCTCTCAACCGTTGAATTTTCCACATCTGTTTCTCTGCAAGCTCTTTCGTATTCTCCTTTATCTCTCTCACTGCTTCATCGTATAGCCTGCATTTTTCCTGTACGGTGGTACAATTTTTCAAATTCCTAAAATACCCCTCCATCTCCGGTACCCCAATCGCTTTTCTTATCCCGGTGTTCCGATCGGAAAACCCGTTTTTCTCGAAGAACTCTTCGAGCTCTTCGTACATCCCGGAGTCCATCATCTCGTCGACTCGTTGAAACAAGTAACTATTCAGAACCGGAGTGAAAACATCGACCCAGATGAAGCAACAATGGTAACGAAGCTCCTTTGATATACACTGAACCGGGTTTAACTCATCGAAAACATCGACACCCGGATTGAACTGGTTTGATAACAGAGCGTAGATGAAGGAATTCGACCCACCGACGATTAATGGAAGTTTCCGGCGATTAATGATATCAGTGATTCTGTTATCAGCTGTATACCGGAAATCAGAAGGGGAAAACAACTCAGGACCGGAAAACTCACCGAGTAAATGATGAACAACGCCGCCCTGTTCATTGATTGAAATTTTGTTCGTTGTTATGTCAATCCCTTTGGAAACTTGAATTTTATCTGAATTTATAATCTCCGATGGGAAAAAACGAGTGGCGAGGTCGATTGAGAGTTTTGATTTTCCAGAACCAGTAGCACCCATTATAACAACGATTTTTTTCGTTGTTGGTGGTGCTACTGTTGTTGTCGTAGCCATCCATTTGTGATTTTGAAGGAATTTGAAATTTTTACGATGAATATGATAAAATGATCCGAATAATCTTCTCATAAGTAAAGAAGAAGAAGAAATATGAAAATGGTGATGCATATGAAGCATAGATAACCAAAAAAGAGTTGGATTCTACTACTACTACTACTATTACTGTAGCTATTTATTATGTACACTATCATACAAAAATCATGAATTTGAGAAAATGGGGGTTGGGGGTGAGGGGGTGGGGGTTAGATGTTGGTTTTTAGTACTCTTGGCAGCACCTGACAATGGAGGGGGTGGGGTGGGATAGTATTGTATTTTTCTGTTATGACGAAGATGAAGATGAAGATGAAGCTTGATAGATGAATGTATATATATTTATATATGTAGTGCTACTGTTTATTGATGGCTTCATTTTGCTCTGTTTTTTTTAGTGTATAATATATGGTATAAAATATTTAATTTTTATCGGTTACGATAATGGATATTGTTATTTTTCGTAATTTACCTTAATGTTGGTAATGTGTTTTCTGCCATTGAAAGAGATGAAGAAGAATGGAAGGAAGTGAAGATGTTGGGTCGCATTTTTATAACATGTTTGCATTTTTATAATGAATTCAAAAGGAATAGTAAGTACTACTACTTTTTGAATTAATAAAAAATTGACTTTAACTTATGGATAGCACAATGGGTCATATGGTAGATATCGTATTTAAATTTTTGATATTATATAGTTTGTATGTGTATGTTCCATTCCCATTCGCTAAACTTGCTCCTTCTAAGAATGGTTTACCTCGCTTCTCGGCTTGAGCCGAGTGACTTTCCACTCCTCAATCTTATTCTGTTTTCGATCTTGCTTCAATTATCTTTCAGTTGTGGAAACAAGCCCCTATTCCTATAGGTTGAGTAGCCCAAGCTCCTTAAAGCGTACTGTCCCCTCTCCTGTGAAAGAAAGAGGTTTATGCACCAACACACTTCTGTATCGACTGAATCACTCTTTTGGTCTAGTCGGTGGAATCGGTGAACCACGCGCCCCCTCCTGTCCCAATGGTGTGGGGCGTCAGAGGCTGTTACCCCGTGGCCAACTCGAAGGGGCTGAAGTTCGATGCAGAGCTTTTTGGTTGTTAAGTTATAGCAAGACTGAGCAACATCCAACAACTCCAGTCCTTCTGGTTTGCACTAAAGTGGCTTAAGTAGCCCCACTTTAATGGGACTAGTCTAAAAAACTTTCACTTGAATTGCCAAGACTCAATTTTTTTACGGAAAGACCCTTCTAAAATTATGTCTAACGTCCTTTTATTACTTTCCCATTTTGTTTAATTCTATATATAAAATTTAAATATCCACTTGTGAATATTTCAAAGTAGGAGGACATAAGNTGTTATATAGTTTGTATGTGTCTGTTCCATTCCCATCCGCTAAACTTGCTCCTTCTGAGAATGGTTTTACCCCGCTTCTCGGCTTGAGCCGAGTGACTTTCCACTCCTCAATCTTATTTTGTTTTCGATCCTGCTTCTATTATCTTTCAGTTGTGGAAACAAACCCCTATTCCTATCGGTTGAGTAGCTCAAGCTCCTTAAAGCCAGTGGTGGAGCCAGGATTTAGATTGAGGGTTGTCAAAATATAAAGTAGTATGCACACAAGTTGTCTAAAAAGCAAAAAAAAAACGCTGAAAGCATTTTTTTAAAAATAGGCTTCAGCAAGGTTCGAACTCCCAACGCCTAGGTCAATGACAAGGCGGAACTTTGTAGCCCCTGAACCGCTGAACCAACACTTCAACTTGGTTCAGGAGTGTCAATTCTAATATATATAGGTATACAATCAGAATTTGACTTACATATACAACGTAATTTTCCGATGAAGGGGTGTCGCTTGACACCCCTCGGGCAAGGGTAGCTTCGCCCCTGCTTAAAGCGTACTGTCCCCTCTCCTGTGAAAGAAAGAGGTTGATGCACCAACACACTTCTGTATCGACTGAATCACTCTTTTGGTCTAGTCGGTGGAACCGGTGAACCACGCGCCCCCTCCTGTCCCAGTGGTGTGGGGCGTCAGAGGCTGTTACCCCGTGGCCAACTTGAAGGGGCTGAAGTTCGATGCAGAGCTTTTTGGTTGTTAAGTTATAGCAGGACTGAGCAACATCCAACAACTCCAGTCCTTCTGGTTTGCACTAAAGTGGCTTAAGTAGCCCCACTTTAGTGGGACTAGTCTAAAAACTTTCACTTGAGCTGCCAAGACTCGCCAATACTCGATTTTTTTACGAGAAGGTCCTTCTAAAATTACATCTAACGTCCTTTTATTACTTTCCCATTTTGTTTAATTCTATTTATAAAATTTAAATATCCACTTGTGAATATTTCAAAGTAGGAGGACATAAGTAAAAAGCCTGTTTTATGTAGTAAAATATTGAAATATTGAATATCTATCAAAGAATATAATTAAATAAATAATTCATAAATATTAGACAATACAAACAAGTATACAATTTAATATTAGTGCAAAACTAAATGTGTAAATGTTAGAATGTATACTACTCAATTTTGATTGAAGTTTCTTTTCTTTTATTATAAATGATTAACAAAGGGAATTAGTTATATTTTTTTAAAACATATTTCTATGTATATGAAGTGTTAATATGATCTAATTGAAACGTTTTTTGAAAAGTTGATGTCATAATTCTCTACTATATTGTATAACATAGAAATAACATTCATTAGTTATCTTTCGATCCTATCTTTAAAAAATAATCAATATTATGAAATAACAATGGTCATTTTTTAATTTCTCAAGAGATAAAAAGTGGATATGTGTTCAAATGGGTGGGTGGGTGTGAACTAAATTGGGTGGGTTATTACAAGTAATAAAACCAATTGTATGTTTGGGCCAAATATGAATATTTGGTCCAATTCAAGGTCATTTCTCCAACAATTTCTTATTACATGAGTTAATTAATATTTTTCTCACTATCTAATTTTATTATTTATTTTTTATTTCTCCCTCCATTTCATCAATCATAATATAGTTTGACTGGACGTTGGACTTGAAAAATAAGGGAAGTATTTATAATATTTTAAGATTATCATTAAAATAAATGATCTTTTAAATAGGAGAGTACATATTTATAGACCTTTTACCAAATATATGAGACTCAACATGGTAAAATATTAATAATATTATGAAATATTTGTCAAAAAATATATGTATCATTTTCATGGAACCGAATAAAAATAAAAATATATTATATAAATCGAAACAAAAGAAGTATTAACTAAAACCAACAAGCAACTATGTTTGTCCATAATATTGTTGGGAGTTTCATATTTGGAGTTGCGTAAATTATTGTTTCTTTATTTTTATGAGTCTAACAATAAAAAATTTCAAAACTTTTGTCACAAATTATAGGTGGCAATTTGGATATGTAAATACGCATCTTGCAAAATTTAACAAGTCATATAAATAGTTTAAAATGTGTGCCACGCAACAACATGAATACATTATTCACAAACCTAAAATAAATAAAAAACAAAAGTTAGGTTTTAAATATTTTATTTAAATACCAAAACTTTTAGTTTAAATGTATATATCAATAATAATCAAACCAAAGACTTATTCTTTTAGCAATTTTTTCGAATATGAATTTAGATTAGCCGAGTCAGATAATTTAAAATATGAGACCTCAAGTTTTAAGCGTAAATAGTTGTTTTCTTCTTCTCTCTCCCCCCTCCCCCATTTTTTTAAAACTTTGTGCGACACTTTTTTTTTATTTCAAATATTATTCTTTTTAATTTAAATACCTTAGTGATAGCCCTTAACAATATTTAATATTCTTTGGAGAATGACTTCAATCAGGTCAAATATACCCTTGGTATTCAATTCCAATCTCAATTAGCTACTACAACACTAGATTGTTTGGTGGATTCTACATGGATTTTTTCACTTATTCAAACATTTGAAAATAAATATCACCATATTCTTCAAAAACATTAATCTTGTGTTTGATTTTTTGGCTGATGACTTTGGTATCTTTTAATCTGAGGGTAATTAAACTTCTTAAATGAATATTTACATTTGCTTCTGGTTTCTGAACACCCTTGGAGGTGTTCTTTCCTTGGTTGCAATTAAAAAGGGACCTTATATTTCAATTTGACGTGAAGAATAAAATGCTACAATGCCTTGAGAAAGCCTTGGCATAATACCTTTAATTTCTTGCGCAAATAATTTATAAAAAGAACCTCCTCGTTACAAATATGAGATTCTCTATTTATTTTTGTATTCATAATTTCCGAATCATTACAAGCAATTTTTACTAACACGAGTTTAGATGGGTCAATGAGCAATTAAGAAGGCCCATGGCCTAGCTAGGTTGATAATTACCTCCATATATTTGAGTGCCTTCCTAAGGTCGGCACAAATAATCAAGCCTATATCATAATTTGTGACATTTCTATAAATAAAACACAACAAATAAAAGAATGTTCATCATCCCATACTACTAGCTCAATACAAAACAAATTATTAGTTAAACATCAAAATCGAAAAAAACCTTGTAAACACTAATGTCAAAATATGTTGTTGCATCGTGAAGTATAAGCTAGTTTGTGCCTATTTACACCTACTAGTTACCTAAATGTACCCTTTAAAGAAAAACTTGCAAATGTTGAAATTTGAAAATGAACTACTTCATCAAGTCCATTTTACTTTATTATTATGATTGACAATAATAAAGTATTCACTTCGGTCCATTTTACTTGGTATAATTGAAAATGATGTATTCCCTCTAGAATTTTGGTTAATTCTAATTTGCTCCGCATAAAGTACAGTAAAGAAGAAACACGCTAGTTCATTCCTAACTTTATTTCTGTTTTCTAAATTTAAATCGAAACCTTTTGATTAAGTATAATGAAAGTTATTTGTTTACAATGCTCGAAGACGAGTAGTTGGAGAGTTGAGAATGTTAAAAAAATGGATGCACACACACAAAATAATAATAATAATATAAAAAAAATTTAAAAAATTTAAAAAAAAAATGAAGTCGTTGGCATAAGAAGTCATTACACATTTTGGATGTTAAGAGTTGATAGTAGCTTTTGCACGAGCACTTGAGGGCTATGCCGACTAAATTGGAGTGTGGACTAGACACCATTTTCCATTTGTTTATTCCAAATTTTTTTTTGGGTATGGTACAATGCGATAATGACATTTTTTGACAACAATACATGCAATGTAATTTTATAAGTGTGGTCTGAGCAATACGCAAATTGTATTCTTTAAAAAATGAGTTGCATATGGTCACTCAATTAATAATTAATACTTCAGAAAGACATTTTTTTTATTCAACAAAGAAATCATCTTTATGAGATAATAAATTTTAGTTGAGTAACCATTTGAGAAATCAACTCAAAATGAGTTCAACTTAGATAGTTACACAATTCAACTTGAGTCAGACATAGTTTTGACGGGGATAAGCCTAATTGAACGAAGTGCAATAACCCACAGATCGCTAGCAAAAATTATTTAACTCAAACAAAAATTTCACATGAAGTTTGTCTTAGGCAAATTTAATATTGGTTAGCGGCTATATAAATTGGGATCAAGAATGCAATTATATTGTTGACGCACCTCTTGAATTAACGATCCAGGGAACTAAACCATGAGGCCTCACAAAATTGGTCAAAGTAAACAATATCTTAATAGTTAGTTCCATATCATTAAAAGTGATATCAAAGCAAATACTTCTCGTTATATGATGATTAATAAGCATGTGAAGATGTTCAATCTCTTATAAGGAATCCAAATATATGATCTGTCTTTTAATTTAAAACTCAAGTTAATAAAAATATAAGGCTCTAGTTAAAAACTATCAAATCAAAAAATAAATAATATCTTAACCGTTGAATCAGAACTAATCAACTATAACTCTGGTGTAACATGATCAATATGTAAGGAATAAAGAGAGAAAGCGATTGAATTAATTGGTAATGCACCTAATTAATGCACACCCACACGTGTTATTGAATTGTTACTGTTAAAATGTAAACATCTAAAGACTTGACCTTTTGCATGTCTCATTCTCTATTTCAAGATTTTCTATCAATCAACTTTATCACCTTTGACGAGATTTTTCATTCAATTAGCTTGCGTACATTTTGACTATTTTATTAAACGCTTAATAAACTTGATCATTAAAAATGTACTAATATATGAGCATGGCAAATGAAAAATGACTTCGTAAAGCACTAAAAAGCAGAGGCAAAGCTAGAGGCTAATTTCCGAAGAAGACATCACTAAGGAAAGCCATCGAAAATTGACTCGTTAGAAATTTTATTTTTCATTTTTCTTAATTACCCATTCCATGTTTGATCTTCAACTTTTATTTATAAAAATCTTTTAAAGAGAATTCCAATTTAAAGTAGTGTAAAGTGTAAACCAAATATGAAAGAATATTATATTTTCCTTTCCGGAAAAGTAAAAACATTTATGGTAATGTTTTGTCTTTTCTTTTAGGAAAATATAAACTTCAAATAAGGTAAGAAAATCAGGGCAAAACCCTAACACATTGAGGAAGATGTGACTAGTAGAAAAGCAAGAAAGTAATGAACATTTTATTTTCCTTATAGAAAAGTTTTAATGATGGGTGTGGTGAAACGAATGAGACACCTTGTCCCTTAATCAGAGGTTTTGATTTTGAGCCTTGAAACCTTTTTTAAGAAAACGCTTCTCTTGAATGGGTTCTATGCATCACGAATTCAAATTAGTTGAACTCCAATATGAACATCGAATATGAAATGATTTTTTTAATGAAACATACCCCATGGAGGACTTTTTAGCTCATTGTTGTGGGCTTGTGGCCCTTTTAAAGCTTATCTTTGAATTATTATACCATTTGCTTGGAAAATACTTATACCTTACATCAAATCAAATAATTTTATTTTAAGCAATTACAAAATTAACCTTAAAATATATATCGCTCAATCATGATTAAATGATAGAGGTGTGTATAAACGTAATATGATGAAGCACAACATGAAGAGGAGTAGCGAAGACAATGTTAGGCCTCGGGTAGCTTGTTTCGGGTCATTGGAATGAAGTCTTTTTTGGTAGAGCGCAATAAAACCCCTCATACTAGATTTTTTATGACATCGACTAATCTGAATTGATCGTACTAGTAATTAACTTTTGTATTAATGAAAACATAAAAAATAAAAGATACATATCTTACATTTACTAGTTTAATGTTAACATCGAGTGCATATAATTGTTTTTTCTAAATAAGTAATCATGTAATTCAATGGAAAGTCATTGTAGATGGGGTCCTTTAGGATTTGTGTTTTGACTATTTAGCCATACAAAAGTGCTTTCTATTTTATCCATAATCATTATTCTTAGCTACCACAAATGCCGCATGCTCATACTTAGAATTAAAAGGCATTTTCATACTGAGGCAGTCAAATTTTTCCCCCTCAATTTTCTTTGCTGAATTATCTTGTAATAATGTTTGCAAAAAATAAAATAAGTTAGTTATGAGATCTAAAGATTATTAAAACAATTATTGACATTTGAGTATGCAATCACTTACATGCTTTGTTATTTGAATATTTGACCAATTTTTAGGTCAATTCAAATATTATTTACGGTGTTTGTCAGATTAATTTTAATCGACGATAAAATCAACAATTTGTAGAAGCTAAATGTCTTGTTATGCTTTTAGACGAATATCATACAAGCACAAAGGAAAGCAAGGTATAAAACTATATTTATACTTTTTGATAAGAAAAATTTTCAGTATGTTGGGACAATTAAACGCTAAAGAGTAATTTTATCAAAAATGATGTATATCATATCAAACACGTAGTAGGCATAAAACTAGGCACTACTTAAAAAAACGTGAATTTTCAATTAACCTCTCATTGTTAAAGAATTTCCAACAGAAAATTTGTCAAAAACATTCTTGACAAGCTAATTTTCTATGGTTTCCATAAAAAAATTCACCTTTATGAGACAGCTAGATTGATGTGATAATAGAATTTACAAGTAAAACAATCAAATCTATTAAGCGATAAACTTATAGGGTAAAACTTAAACGTTTATCAACACTTATGTAATTATTAGATTATTGTGGCACCTAATTGACAATATTGCTAATAACTTCTCCAAGCTAAGGATCAATAATATCTTGATCAATTTAATTTATAGCTACTATTTTTTCTATCAATGAATAGTTGATGATTAGAGTGATGGAATAGACTAGACCTATGGACTCAAGCAATAATAGTAATACCACAATCAGGGGCGAATTTAGGGTGTAGAGTAGGGGTGTGCATTCGGTTTTTCGGTTTGGTTTTACACTATTCGGTTTGGATTTTTGGTTTTTGGTTTTGTAAAAATGTAACCAATTCGATCCAAAATAAATTTGGTTTGGTTTGGTTTTCCTCTATTCGGTTCGGTTTTTTTCAATTTGGTTATTCGGTTATGTCAATAATTAATAACATATATAACCAAAGTAATAATATTTAATCCCTTAAATATACTTTCTAATATAAATCATAAGTAAAACTTAAAACACAATACTTATAAGTATACCTATTATAGATGTAATTCAAACATAAAATATAAACGTAATCATCATGAAAG
>NC_064287.1:52051230-52192106 GCF_019186545.1 Solanum stenotomum | reverse complement strand
TCGTCAGAAATAAGATATATTGAAACTTCATATGTGTTTTGTAGGTTATCTTTCTTGCAGTATATTGAGCAATATTCGTATTAACTCATGTAGTATTTTCTCACAATAGTCAAATCATGCCTTTTCTTTTCCCCTCCATGCCTTCATGTAGTTCAAATTAACACCATATTGATTTCTAATGTCACGTTGTATATCGGCTGGAGTATATATTGTCTGGTATGAGTCTGTGGAATCATAAAATTACACTTACATAGCTCTTGTACTAAATTGTTATTCCCCAGTTTGCTAAAACTAGCAAGGTAGCAGGCAATTGTAAACCACTTTCAATTTGCTAAAACTAGCAAAGTAGCAGGCAATTAAAGAGGTGTCATCAAATGTTTTTTAAGATGTATGCTAGCAGCTCTTATTCATATGACCGTGAACAAGAGCTTTGTCATCAACATTTCAAGATAGCAATTTCGTATAATCAGGAAGGGAATAGTCTTATCCAAATGACATCTGATAGATATACATGATATAAGTTTTAACAGACAACAAATGTTACACAAAACGAAAAAAAAAATATCCAAACATAAGATTCAGCACATTAACTATAAAAAACAGAGTAAAGTAAACATAAAAACTATAGTCAACTATGCTTTAGAAGAAGAAGCTAGATATAAAATTTAAGAAATAAACTTGAAAAGCTAAGTTGCTTGTGGAATATTTCGGCATGTTTTCCTATTGTGATCTTGTTGTCCACACAACCCACATGTAATTCTTGATTTCTTTCGCCTTGATTCACCACTATTTTTGTGTCGTAACTTTTGTGGCCTGTCAGGTTTGATTTTTCCTTTGGGTGGTAGCACAATATCCGCTATGACATCTGGAGGAATTTCCCATATACTCTCATCAGGAATAGGATACACTGGAACTTCATAGGTGTTCAGTAAGTTATTTTTCTTGTAGTATATTGAGCAATATTCATATTCATTCATGTAGTATTTTCTCACAATAGCCAAGGCATGCTTACACAGAGGAAAATCAGTGAAGCAACTTTTTCTCTTCAAATCCAATTACCATCTCAAACTCCTATCGTTGTATATCTTCATTGGAGTATAATTCTGCTTTACGGAATATTTAATTTCAATTGTATCCATAGAAGCATAAATACCAAGTATCTTTGTTATTTCATCAAGAATGGTATCCAAATTCGAACTCTCTTTTAGTGTCAAGCCATCAACTATGAAATTGTTGAAATTGTGTTCATTATCCCATCCACCGCTGTGTTGAACCAAAATTACAATTTCTTCTTCCATGACAGAAATTTAGATTGGTTAATATGAGTATTTTTCAGATTGAGAAAAAAAAAAACTCGTAGTAAATAATCGTTCGCTTTATATGTAGAAGGAAGAGATCATCGATGTATTAGAATTCTTATAGATAAAAGGTAGTTATTGTTAGCATAAATAAAGGAACTGCAGAGTTTGTGGTACCTTGAATCTCTACTTTTATCTTACCCATGATCTATTCAGAATGTAAAAAGGCTATAGAAGTAAATATTAAATATGTCATAATTGTTATTCACTGAATAAGGCCATATATATGTAATTATTTATAAAAAAGGGTCTACTTATGTTTTTTTCCCATGATGAAAGATTTCAAGCTCAAAACAGACCAAAACTATAAAAAAGCCCAATAGAAGTTGCTTTGGTTTAGAATGTAATACATATTAGGAACTCAGTTTAGCAAAACATAGGCTTAAGATTTCACTTTTTATTTCAATGCTACAATAACATCCAAATTTTACTAAGCGTTGAGCCGAAGGTCAATCAGAAATAACCTCTCTACTTTACTCAAGGTAGGAGTACAGTTACGTACACACCACCACTCTTCCCAAATTCCACTTGTGGGATTACCCCGGGTATGTTGTTGCTATAGATAAAATAAGTCCGGTGCCACATTACAAAACAACAACATGCAATGTAATCTCACAAGTGGGGTCCTCGTGTAGGTAGAAAAGTTGTTTCTAAAAGACTATCGGCTCAAGTGCAGCAAACCAAGATAGTTAGGAAATAGGAAATACGTAGGTGGAGAAAACATGTCAATTAATACAGAAAGCAGTACAGGTCATCTAGAAAAAGAACAATAACAACAACGAAATAATGCAGTAACTGAAATACAAAAGACAAAAGATGGCGCAATAGATATCAAAAGCAAGAAACGACATGTATAAGGCAAATTATGAGACAGTAATCTGTTACCTTTCATAACTGCACAGTATATCACACTTCACAAACTTAGAAGATACATTCTCCACCATGTATACCATTTCTTCTCCCAAAAATGATGTCTATAAGAACCCGATTTTCCCTAAATTAGTAAACTTCACCAAGTCAGAGCAGCCGTCAAACAGAATATTCATAACTTAAACAGCATGACAAGACAGTGTGGCTTCTCAAGGGATATGTCTAATGATAGTGGATGAGCTTTCAACTGCAGTGATACTGATGAAACATTTTAAAGAGATTTAGATCGAAGAAATGGCAATATCTTCAATAAACTAAAAACTTCTAATCCATAAAAAATAATGAACTTTCTTGACCAGATGATTTTGATGCCTTCATCAAGCTTCTCAAGGCTCCATATATCTCTTTTGACTTGGAATGCCTCTCGTCGAAGCAATAGAACTCAGCCACTTCATCAGCAACCTCAATCAAGCTGCATCCCGGAACCTTACGGGATCCAGTGTCCCTCATCGCCACTTTTAGCTCTGCCACGTCTTTCCACCTCCGGGCATCACCACAGATATTTGCTAGCATAACGTAATTTGCAGGGTTTTTCGGGTCAAGCTCAATAAGTTTCTGAAGAACCAGTCTTGCAAAGTCAATGTTTTTGTATACTCTACACGCGCCAAGTAATGCTGTCCAAATGACAGCATCAGCTTGTACAGGCATCTTCTCCACAAATTTCACAGCCTGCTCCAAAAGACCAGCTCTGCCCAATAGGTCAACCATGCAACCATAATGCTCAATTTTAGGCGTAATGGAATAATCATTCGCCATTGTGTTAAAATGGGCGAACCCATCTGCAACTAAACCCATGTGAGAACACGCACATAACACTCCAATAAAAGTAATTCCATCCGGTTCTACTCCAGAATTCTTCATCTCAGCAAACAAACTCAAGGCATCACTACCCCGACCATGCACCGCTAAGCCATTAATGATGGTGTTCCAAGAAATCAAATCTCTTTTATCCATACTCCTAAAAACATCAACAGCATTGCCAACCACCCCACATTTCGCATACATATCGATCAACCCATTGGCAACATACACATTGTGCTTATACCCATTGCTCTCAGCATATATGTGCACCCACTTACCCAAATCAAGAGCACCTAATCTCGTGCAAGCGGACAAAACATTCACAAGGGTTGCATCGTTAGGCTTCACATCAGACTCATTTAACATCCTCTTAAAAGCATTAACAACCTCGGTGAAACACCCGTTGTGAGCGTACCCTCCAATCAGACCATTCCATGAAAAAATATTTCTCTCTTTCATATCTTCGAAAAGATTCTCACACCCCTCAACATCCCCATTATTGGCATAACCATTCAACAAAGTATTCCATGACATTAAATCTTTGTTTGGCATCACATCAAAAAGCTTTCGAGCCTCTTCCATATCCCGACATTCAATATACCCTGTAACCATCCTATTCCATAACACAACATCTCGCTCAGGCGCCAAGTCAAAAAGCATTCTTGCAGACACCAAATCACCATTTGCAACATATCCATTGATCATAGAAGTCCACGTAAAAACATTCCGTAAAACCATCTCATTAAACACCCTATAAGCGCATTTCACTCGCCCAACACTCGAATACATATCAATCAAAGTGCTACCCACAAAAGTATTGGTCAAAAACCCAGCCTTTACCACCACACCATGCACTTCTTCACCTTCTACTAAAGCCAATAACTTTACACAAGACTTCAAAACCATAGGAAATGAAAAACAATGCAAACTAACATCTTCATTCATCATACGACGAAACGACACAACTACATCCCTGTACATATCATTCTGAATATACCCTTTAAACATTATGTTCCAAGGAGAAGCATCTTGTAAGTCAGGAATTTGATCAAACACTTGGTGTGCATAAGAAATTTTCTTGAATTCCATACATTTTGACAAAAGGGGAGGGATAATGTACTTAGTATAACCAACACACTGAGTTGTAATCTGGGTTTGAATCTCTTTCAATTGATTTGTAGTTTTACATGATTGTAACAAAGATATGAACTTTTCTTCAAGAATTCTACGATGAGTTTTAATTAAGCCTACGTTTACAGCAATTTTTGCTATTCTGGATGTAAAAAAAACTTTAATTTGTGACTCAAAGTTTCAATTTTTATGGCTTTTATGCAAATTTTGTAATTTCAAGAATGGTGAAATTTCAAAGTTCTTATAAGCAGAGAACTCAAATTAAGGTTATGGGCGGGTTGAAATAATTTTTAAAAATTAATACAGGTTGCGGGTCTATACATATTTAAACAAAATAAAAGCTTAGAAAAAATTTATGACTCTAATTTTTATGTAATGATATAATCTTCTGGATATTGTGTTTATCAAAATAATATAATATAATATAATATAATAAATATATGATACGATACATTTATAAAATAATATATAACAATCATCCGAATATAATGTTACTTGCTCAACACATAACAAGCTTATTACGTGGCAATGATCTTCCTTTTTCTTTTTTTGATAAATCGTGAAAAGATCACCATAGACAATCAATGTTTACACGTAAAGAACACTTCAAAGAATCATAACCTAGTGTTAGTCATTCCAAACCTCAAAATAGAAAAATAAACAAGCAACTAATTACAGATTTTCTGAATTAAACGACTACACTTCCAAACTTTTTTACTTTGTTCTATTCTTTCACTTATGATCTTTTTTTTTCTTTCGATTGTTGGGAAGATATTCGTTTAGTATTTATTTTTTCTTTTGAGTTGGACTGGACGGTGGTGTGAGCCGTTATACATGTATGAAGAACTGGACGGTGGTAAAGCCACTGTATAGTAAATTATGCGGGCCCGGGATAAAAATAAAAAATTATATTATATAAAGTGGACGGAGAGAAGTCATTGCAAATTAACGTGGGTTTGCCCCTTATAAATTTATTGGTTCCGTTAGACGTAAGGGTATTTTTAAGCCAAAAAGTGAACGATACAGGTAATTTAAGGCCGAAAGATGGATGGAGGTAATTTTGTATCAATTCAAATACTTAAGAGGCATTTTAGGCTCTTCTCCGTAATAAATATCACTATCATTATATAAGAGAAACATATTGAAGCTCAACTAAATATGAAAACATGCTGAAAAATCTTATATTAAAAAATAAAACGTTTTCTAATAAAATGACTTCATAGTCAAAAAGACTCAAACTCAAGACCATTAAAATCGATTTTGATAGTTAACTATATGGTCCAATTAAGTCGTTTAAAAGAACGTGAATTGACTATTAACTTGTGGGGCTTAGTGTCACTTTTTTAATTCTTTAAAATCTACATTTCCACTTTCTCTCTTTGATCGATCAATAATTTAAAAAATGGACCTTGCATTAACTACCACTTTCCGACCATCTATACCACCGGAATCTTCACTTTTCCACCGGAAAATTGATCGACCCATTATTCTCCGGCATAAATGGAAGTGGAAACCACAAACTTCTACTTCAGAGACTAAAGGTAGAACGATTACTATGGCCCAAAAAAAGGCAAAAATTGATGGGGTAAGTGAAGCGTTAAATGAAATTGCTTCACAAAATTTGGATCATGCTCCTGCTAGAAGAAGGGTTCGATCAGCTTTTGTTAATGCTCAACAGCAGCTTGATCATATCTTGTTTAAGGTTTGGGGTTTGTTCTAATCTTGTTGAAATTAGTGCAGAAAAAAAATTAGATTTTTAATGGTGATTTTGCTTCCTAATTTGATTTTTTTTGGTTGTTCATGCAGATGGCTCCAGGTGATATCAGATTAGAAGAGGTATTAAGCTTAATCAATTTCTTTATATTATGCTATTATGATCTAGTTTTGGTATTAGGGATCTGTGTATGAGTACTTTTGTTAGAGGAAATGTCAAGGGGTCCTTTTCTTGATAGTCGTGGAGTCCGGGCTAGCTAGTGTGTATCTCGACTAATTCTAGAGGGTAGTGGGTAACTCTGACCACCAAGGCTTCGACAGATGTAAAGAATTAAGAGATCATCTAGTATTTTTTTGCAGATCTTGATTTTAGCTATGTGGTTCTTTTTTGATCTGTTGTGCAATGTAGTTGAAGTTGATTACTTATTTATCAACTTAATCGCATTTTAATTATTTTCGATGGAGTGATGTCGATTTGAATACGGATGAACTCAAAATTAGGAAAGTGAAAATGGGGTGCAGGTCTGTTAGGATAAACTGAAGGAGAAAGAAGTTAGGAAGTTTTCCTGGAAGTTTAGACTTTGTTGATTATGAAACAGCCGCTACTATCACAATTATGGAACCCGATTACTCTTAAGTTCTGTTTCCATTTTTACTACTTTTATTTGCTAAAACATTTATGTTAAAAGGTTAGGATGATGGATATATGTATGTAGCATTGAGTTGTGAACTGTTAATTGTTTTTGCTAGTTAGATTTGTCTGTTTGATGGAAACTTATCGTCTTTTTTTGTTGTTCTTACTCGTTAATTTTTGTATCATGCTATTTAGGAAAGGGATTTATATATCATCAAATGAGTAATTGCATATGTACATTTTGTAGTGGTATGAAACAAATTCGAAAGGCCAACAGATTTTTTGTAAAAGTTGGCTGCCAAAGCCTGGCATACGAATTAAAGGTGCTTTGTGTTTCAGTCATGGATATGGTGATACTTGCACCTTCTTCTTTGAAGGTTTGTTATTATCTCTTTAACTACAGAGCCAATAGGTGTTTGATTATTCTTACAATCAATTACTGGTTTTTTATTAATATTATTTAGTAGCCGTTTATATTCTTTTGTATGATATATTAATTTTCAGGTATTGCAAAGCATATAGCGGCTGCTGGCTATGCTGTCTATGCTATTGACCATCCCGGTTTTGGTCTCTCTGATGGTTTGCATGGATATATTCCTGAATTTGATGGTATAGTTGACAATGTCAATGAGCAGTATGTGAAGATTAAAAGTAAGTTGCAGTGAGTTTTTGCCTGTTTTGCCATTATTTCCTGAGATAATACGACGACAACAACAACATATCCAGTGTAATCATAATCAGACAATGTGAAAAGCAAAATCCATTAAACCCGAATCAAAGTTCATTCACGGGCCACTACTCTTCTAATTTTTGTTAGAGCATGTTTCTCCTCGTGTGACAATTTGATGATAAGTTCTCTTGTGATGGACCAGGTAGGCCAGAAGTTAGAGGGCTTCCCCACTTTATATTTGGGCAATCCATGGGAGGTGCAATTGCTCTGAAAGCTCTTCTTAAAGAACCACGTGAATGGGATGGAATTGTCCTTGTCGCGCCAATGTGCAAAGTAATATATCTTTAGCTAGACTAGCTAACTTCTTATATTATTTTAGTTTCCATTTCTAGTTTCTCACTTTCTTGAGCACGTTTATTTTGAGCTGAACTGATGCATTTATCATTTTCTTTGGTATCAAAAAGTTCAGAATTCCTAATTTATCTCCATCAAACTAAAATATGTAGATCATCTCAACGAATTCAGTATCCATCTTATACCCAATACCTTATATTATGTTTTGCTTTTGGTCTTCCATCTGAATCGTAGGCACTTAAATTTTCTCTGACTCAAGAGTTGAAATCTTAAGCTATGAGCTAATAAAAAAGAGTAGAGAGAAAAAAAAAATTTGGTTCATTTTCTGTCACCAGAAAAAGATGTCCATTTTCAATGCAAAAGCTCGGGTGAAAATTAATTGTCATTAAATGATACTAAAACACTTGTTTTCTTAATAAAAGGCTCTCATTTTGATTCATTTCTCTGTGCTGTTAGCAAATTTTAGCTTTCTGAGGAATGATACTTGTTTTTGTTCCCAATATGCAAAATCTCCATGCAAATATTAACTGTACTTTTTTGTTTTTCTGTTTTCTTCTTTAAAGATTTCTCATAATTTATCATGATGCGGTGTTTCTATCCAGAAAATATTTGCTTATTGCAACAGCTTCTTAGACATATTGCGCTGAGAAATGCTTCTCATTTCAGGAACCATTTATATAAAAATGAAACTAATTGTCTGTTAGAACAAGCAATACTTTTGTCGCCAGTAGTCAAGTCGTACTAATTAAGAACGAAGTTGAATTATCAATTTTGGATGATTTCGCTGTAGAAAGAAATTATGTTTTCCTCTCAGCATTGCCACCAAATTCTCTGCTTGTTGAAATTTTTATCATGTTTGGGGAATTTGAACTTTCTTAATGCAAGAATTTCGCTGACTCTCTGGTGGTCTGCTAAGATTGCAGAAGACATGACACCACCAGTTCCACTGCAGAAAGTCTTGATTTTTTTGTCTAACATTATGCCACAAGCAAAGATAGTCCCTACGAAAGATTTGGCGGAATTGGCAATCAGGGAATTCAAGAAAAGGAAAATGGTAATGCCTCTATTTACTCTCTTAATGTTAAGTGAGGAAGAATACTAGCCAAATGATGTCTGCTTTATATTTTTAAAGAAATCTATTTGTATCGTCCGTGGTAAACCCTCCATTGTCCTCTTTCAAGCCCCGTCTCGTCCCCTTATTGAGATATTTGATATAGTATGCATTTATGGACTCCTTTACTCTGTATAAACCTGTTCACTGTTTTTCCATCGAGAGTTTGTATAGCATTATATTTTGTTCTGGAATACCCCTTACGACCCTCAGCATGATGCGCTAAGCTATGCCATGTAACTTCCAGCCCTTCTCTGGACCCCGTGCATAGCGGGAGCTTAGTGCACCGAGCTACACTTATATGCACATTGATGTTCAATGTATGCTTAGTACAGCTCTGTATTGATGTCTTGCTGAAGCTAGTTTTTGTCTCATTCTTTTTTAGGCTCCATACAATGTAATATCTTACTCCGATAAAACACGTGTGAAAACTGCCGTGGAACTCTTAAATGCTACAAAATACATTGAATCGCAGGTGGATAAGGTCAGTACATATCCGCGTTTATCAACAAAACACCATCATGTTTTCCAGCTTTGTCTGAAGGAATTAACAGTCTGTATGTACAACACTTGCAGGTGGCATCCCCGATGCTCATTCTTCATGGAGCAGACGATAAAGTGACAGATCCTCGCGTGAGTCAGTACCTGTATGACAAGTCTTCCAGCAGTGACAAAACTCTTAAGCTCTACGATGGAGGGTATCACTGCATTCTTGAAGGTGAACCTGATGACCGGATTCTTACTGTGCTCAACGACATTATCTCATGGCTTGATACTCGGTGCTCTTCGAATTAGGCTTTGGTTTAAAGAGGTTTTGCAGAGGCATTTCTTGTTGAAATCAACACCATCATCTAGTTTTAGGAAATGTGATTTTAGACTATAAATCCAATTTCAGTATGAGATACAGGCAAATGACATTTTTTTGTAATTTGCCAAAATCTTATGGAAGGCTCATTGTTATTTCTCTTCACTTTTTTCTCTTGTGAGCTTTGTTGTTCGGACACTCCGTAAATACCGTCATCCGTATTAGATCCTCTAAAAATACATCAGGCATACACTTGTCAGCATTTTTAAAGAGTCAGAAATATATTGTGAGGATAAAAGAGACTATTGACATTCTTACCTTAAAGTAAGAGTAAATCATTTACCTCGAAGTATTATGACATGGGAATCCACCTATTTCACTTTATATAGATAAATATGAATCCAAATCTGTCGAATCACTCGTGTTATGATCGTAGCTTCTACATCCTTGGTCATCCCATTCCGTTATCTAGCTTACGTTCTTCATGTAGCTAGCATTTAGACTGAATTACTTTGAAATTACGTCATGCTTCCACATATTATGAATAACGTAGGAGACATCTCTATCTCCTCCTATGGAATCTTTAGAAGATGCATGACACTCATCAAACAAACACATTTACTAAAAATGAGCACAAAACACCACTCTATCTCCACGAGATAAAGATAAAGTCTGCCTGCATACACTCTACCTTTTTCAGACCTCACTGATCAGTACGTTGTTGTTTGGACATAACACCACCTAAAAAATTGATTAGGGAAAGATAGTACACTTTACATAGTATATTGTGGTTGATAGGAACAGTTCAATGAGACAATGGAAAGCTTGAGACTGCATATACAGTAAAGAGAAGGGTCATTTGGATTTTCATAATCTTAAGCATGCTCTCCCTCACATTGACATGATATCACTTGTGACAAAACAGGGCTGTGTGTAAGGCTAAGTTTTGTCTATATTGTCTTCAAGGTATAAATGTCTTCTTTTACAATATTGTACACAACCCTCATTTTACTTTCATGACACCTTTTATTTTACTTTCATGCTAGCTACAACATCCACAAAAAGGACAATCTTCTAGGGCGGAGATACAGTTCTGCTTATCGGGTGAGCATGGGAGACTGAGAGTGTTACATATGTGTGTTCGGTCGAACCTAGTGACTTTGTATATATATCAAGATTTCCTACTCCATCCATCTTGTATTAGTTGTCAATCTTATTAAAAATGTTCGTTCCAAAATACTTGTCAATTTACAAAGTCGAGATAACATTTATAAAGTTTTTATTCATTTTTCCCTTGATTAATTGGTTTTTTTAAAGTAAACTATTCTGAGTACATTGAAAAGAGTTAAGGATAAAATTAGTAAAACACATGATTTCTTAAAGGGCGTGTGAAATGAAAATGTGAAATATGGGACAGAGGGTGTACTAATTACTAAGTACGTATAACTATTAAATTTTAAATTCATTTATTAACTTAATCTCGAACTCACAAAGTATAAATTCTGACTCGGTCTTTACTTATGGGTCTAATAGAATTCAAGTAACTTTGGCCGAAAACCTATTTATTTAACTTGAACTGAGTAACTTACATTCTCTAAGGAATTGTATGTGTATCTTTCAATATCCAGTCAATAAAACTCTACACATAATTTATTTTAGAGCTTTGTAATCATTTTATCTGAAAGTTTAAATTATTAGAGATCGATAATGCACTTTTATTTACTTAAGTACTTAACACATTACCTCACGTGTTGATTAGGTTCTTTTCTTAGGCATGCAACCACGTACATAGAATCTTTTATGATTATTATTTTTTCGAATTAAGGGTGAAAGTAAGACTTGAATTTAAGATTTTTATCTATTTCGATATCACGTGAAATAATTTAGACTATATGCAGAATATTATTAGTTCAGGCATTTTCAACTAAAGTTATAATCTTAGCGAGGCTTCAGATATATAATGTCTTGACAAGGCCAACTTCAGACATATTTATACGAAGTTGGCCTTGATAAGACCAAACTTGAGACATATTTATTTGAAGTTGGAGTTTCATTCATGGTACATAATACCTTCCATGACTTTAGACATTTTTATTTAAATTATAGCCTTGACAAAGCCAAGTTGAAGTTTCATTCATGGTACCTACATTAGCTTGGTGTTTTATGGTACCTTCATTTAATTTAATTCATGTACCTCAATCTAATTTATATCTTTTAAGCCTAAAATTAACTCATAAATAAATTGAAATTTAGGGGAATTTACAATATAATAAACCATGAAATCTCTTTTGATCAATATCGAGCAAAGTTTTTGAAGCAACATAAGAATAAGCAGAGGGAAACTATTTTTTTTAAAAAAAAATTCACATTAAATCAGACAACACTTATATTTTTTTAAAAAAAAAAATCGATACAAGTTAAATGAGGACGATCAAATAGGATGCTAGTCAAATATTTACTGAAAATAGTTAAACAGACCCCTTGCACATATCACTATCAAAGAGTAGGCATGCAAATTTATGATAAGTTTAAATAAATGTGTTTTTAGGTACTTGCAAGCTAATTAACACCAATGGAGTAAATGTTGATCATGTTGATAAATTTTATGTACCCTTCAAGAAAGTGATTAAAAATAAATTAAAGTTAGCAATTCCAATGCAAAATTTTAAAAAAGAGAAAGTAAGCACTAACAAAATTTTACTACTCTTGGATAACCATATTAGAATTGTGTCTTTTAGTTGTTAAAACAATTATTTGATATAAATGATATTTGGACAAGAGAGACTAGTAGTTCGAGGGCAATAATACTAGCTACTTTATGTTAAGCCAAGAAAACTTTAAGGCAACGTCCCTCTCCTAATCAAATGACAAAATACCATTACCACCTATGCATTACTTTTTTTCCGTACCGATCTGATTAATTCATGGGTAAGATTTGAATAAAGAGACCTACCAACAAAGACGGATCTAGTATGTAATATATGAGTTCATTGGAATCAAGTGTTATATATGTCAAAAAATTTACTGAATCAATATATAATATAATTTATTTCGAACTCAATAATTTATTTTTATAATTGTGTTAGAGTCAGTTTAATCTCACCTCGACTAATCTTATGAGGTACTAGGTAGCCACTGATAATGGGTAGTCTCTGTATATGTCTATCAAGCTTGGATAAATAAGAAGAAATCATCTAGCATTTTTTACTCCACTGAGATTTGCACTTAGATGACCTCATGATGATTCTCACTCATCTCGTAATTAATCACTGTGTCACATCATTGATAAAAAAAATTGAAACCAGTAAATTAAGTGAATAGTGATAAGTCTCAAATTTAAACTCATAATATTTAAATCATGAATTCTTCTCTATATATACAAAGATTAATTTCTCCATCTCCAAAGCTTGATCTAACGTAGATATCCATCGTCTCACCACACGCTTCCTTAATAGTAGTGCAACCATGTATTATGAAGGATAACCAGTTGAATACACTTCGACGAAAATGTTAATAAGGACAATACTATATAGACATCTTAACTTTATCTCAATTGACAACTAAAGACTCCACCCTTGAAGATACACATCTAGTCACCTCAACTCATTTTCATTGTGTCAGTTGAACACTTTAACTTACAGAATGATCATCTAGACACCTCTAAAATTTACATGTCACGTTAGCGTCGTGTCCACAAGACACAATAAAGACGGGTTGAGATGTCTGTGTATTATACTTATATGAAATTCTAAATATACCGTACTTGACGAAATTTCTGACTACGCCACGGGATTGATCCTAATTAAGTGGTCCCTTTTTTAACACATACATACTCCTCTTTAAAAAGTCACGAGAGCCCCTAGATCTGCATATGTATGTGCAATTTTAGAGAGAGATTTGGCAGATATATAGAGAGAAAGCCCCACAAAACACCCTCAGCCTTTTTCTTCATCATCACTCAAAGTCTCAAACTCAAACTCAAACTCCAACTATAGCCCTCTATACATTTCAGTCTCAAACTGAAAGTCTTTTTAATTATTTGGCCAAAATTTCTTTACTCACTTCTATTACTAGTAGTCATGTAGGGTTCACCCCATTATACTTTTTTTAATTAACTTTTTTTGTTTCTTATTTTTTTTATAATTTTTATAATTTTTTTTGTAGGAGTCCAGAAAGAAATCCACTTGACCTCAACAATTTACCTCATGAAGAATTTTGTAGAGATGGTAAACAAGTCCTTGAAGGTAGCTCTTCATCTTCCGGTACATATAATTACTACTATATCAACTTTGTCTTTTTTTCTTTTTTGACAAAAAAAAAAATAGAATTTTTTCTTCATACAAAAACCCTTATGCCATCAAGAAGATGAAAAATTTCAAGATTTATATGTATATATTTCTCCAAACAATTACTAGTACTACTTCATATATAAACATCTTTATTTCTTGAACAAATAGTGGCAGAAATAGAATTTTCAGCGAGGGTTCAATATTTGATATACATATATATATAAAAAAAAATCTTGATCTTATGTATATATATAGTATGATTTTTCAGTGAAGGGTTCATCAGAATCTCCTTCGACCTGATATATAAAATCCTTTGCAACCTACAATTTAGTTTGAGAGGAAAAAAAGGATCAAGAAAAATTTCAAGATTTATTTTTGTTCAAACAAAAACTACTAATAGTCCATGTCAACTTAAATGCCTTTTTTTCTTGAAAAATGAAACTTTTCTCCACAAAAATCACTACAAGAGGCAAAACATTTTTTTAAAGGAGAAATTAAAACCCCTTTGGTACCTATAATTTAGTTTTACAAAAAAAAAAAATGTTTCAAGTTTTTGATACAGTTTTGAAACAAAACATCATGTAAGCTATAGCTTAATTCTAGCTTTGTTTAATCTATTAATACAACTCTTATTTATTTTTCATTTTCATTTTTTAGCAAGAAAGTAACTTTGGACATTCATATTTCATAGTCTTTTCCAAAAAAATAAATTTTACTTTTAAATTATTTTATCTTGTTGATTCCTAGCTTCCTCGATATAGCAAAAACCCTAATACTAATTAAAGAATTTTTATTTTTTTATGATTTGTCTTATCAAATAAATTTAATTTTGTACAACTTTTTGTTTACATTTTGCAGGAGGAGGGTATAGAAAAAAGAAAAACGGCGGTAAAGAAGATTGTGGTAAAGTTTATGAGTGTAGGTTTTGTTCCCTCAAATTTTGCAAATCACAAGCACTTGGGGGACACATGAACCGCCACCGTCAAGGCAAGTCACTTGTCTTTTCACTGTCCGGTTATTTATAACCAGACGGTGAAAATATAATTTTTTTATATTTTTAATTTTGAAAATGAGTTACGAGTCACCTCCTTTTGAATTTTGGATCGATCGATCGTATTTGACAATATGACCATTCCAACATTTTCTTTCTTTTGTTAAAGATATATGTAGGTTGATCGTATTTGTGATAATTTTGAAGGATTTAATATGACTATGAAAAAATATTTTTGTTGGATTTGTTGTCTTGCAAATTAGGGCGTGGCGGAGCTAGAGAGAAGGAAGGATGTTTATTATTTCTTTGCCAAAAAAATATTTAACCTTTAATTTTTTTATTTTTTTTAATTTCAACCAACAAAACAAGAAACAATTAGACAAAAATTTTAAGCAAAATTGAATTAGTAATGTGAGGAGTTAACTTTTTTTTAAATGTTTTTTTTTCTTTTATTTGTTATTTTGGGGTTATAATTTTGAGGTGTTAACTGTATTGGTCAATGATTTTATTTCCAGAAGCGTAGTCATATCAATCTTGTTTTCATACAAAAATAGTAGAAACAGTTGGTTGGGTGGAAATAAATGGAGTAAATAAATATTCTTTGATTTGATTTGATTTGATTTTTGATTTTGTTCTTTTTTTATTTTATTTTTGGAAATAGAGAGGGAGACAGAAACACTAAATCGAGCTCGTCAACTTGTCTTCAACAATGATAACATAATCCCTCCACATCACCTTAGGTATGTTTCTTTTTTTAGCTGATCGAATTTACTGTTTACTTTTTTAAAGTCGATATACAATAATTATATACCGTTATACACTAATTACAACATAAATTATACTCATTACGTATATCTATTGGTTATTTTTAGTTTAATTTATTGAATTGACTACTATTTAAGTTAGTTTCATTTTTCTCTTATGAGTATTATATTTTTACTAAATATATCTTTGATCTTCTCTTTTTTGACTAGGTAGTACTAATTTTTGAATTTATGTTATATATACGTACATTTATAATCTAATTTTTTTTTTAATGCCATCAACATATTTTAACATGATATAATATATCTTTATTAGTCATATCAAGTTACTAACTAAAACTTATTAGAAAATTTTATGTTTGATTATGTTACTTCGTTAATACATAAAACTTAAACTCGATTTTTTAATAATATATTTGCAGTTGTCCTCCAATTCCTCATGGAGGAGGTTATCACCAATCAACAAACATTGGTGATCCAACACTCTCATACAGACCGCCGCCACCGCCACCACCACCATCACTTTATCCAACAAGATTATTTTCAGGCAATTCCACTACTACCCTCTTGCCACCTCCACCACCACATCAACCATCATACATGTACGCTTCTCCACCGCGTATGGTTTCATTCTCTTCTCATCAATATCCGGCCCAAACAAACGACTACTTCCTAGGCCATGTCTTGTCAGGATCCAACACACACTCGACAAGTACTACCAATAACTTCATGGGATCATCCGCTCTGGGGCCTGATCACGGTAACAACAACAACAATAATAATAGTAATAATTACACTTGCATTGGTGCACCAATAGGGCATGGACTTGGACTTGGCAATAATGGAAGTAGCTCTAGTGGGAAACAACAACATTTGGATCGATTTCAAGATGGATTTTAGTAGTTTTTTTGTCATTTTATTTTGCTTTATTTCCTTGTTCTATGTTTAACTTTCTTTTTGTGCTAGTCTTAATTATATTTTTAATGTAGAATTACAATTAAAGTTTTGTACACTGACAACGTAGAGAGATTTTACACTATGATTATCCGTGTAATTTGACAGTTTATATAGCAGACTATCACTCTATCTTACATTACTTAATATGAAGAGTTACCTTCTCTTTTTTTACCGGAATCCATTCACTTAGAAGTTTTCGCCTCCTAAGTGCTAGGGGGTTTGGCAACACCCTAGCCACTAGATATAAATTTCTTAATATTTTGTAAAATTAATCAATGGCAATAGGTAACTCTTCATATAACTCCTATCTAAATACATATATGAAGAGTTACTTATAGTCATAGTTTAATTTTACATTATAAAAAGAGATATTTGAGACCACATATCTGACAAAATGGGGTCAAGAAATAGGGAGAATATGATCTGTTTATTTATTTTTTAGTGAAATCAGCTTTTGAGCAATTTTGCACTCATAAAAAATGTAGTCCATATAGATGTACTAGTTTGGCTTGAAGCTAGGGATCTGATTGGAGAGTAACTATATGGTACAAAAAAACATATTCTAAATGAAACTAGATTTTGCTCCTCTACATGGGACAACAAATTAGTTTCATTTCAACTCAGTTACATAACTTTGCATGTGGATTATATATATTTCTTGTCATTTTATACATAGTTATTATAAGTCTTTTGCCCCACATCCCCTCCCCCACCACTCATATTTCTCATATTATTAAAGTATGTGATCATTTGATTTGAAATCAAACTTATATTCTTAGTTGTCTCGAAGATAATGTGATGTGTTATTGAGTTAATATTTAGGTTCCGATATACCTGAGTCGGTGGGTAATTAGTTAATTATATTATATTGTTTCAAGATTTTTCTGTTTTCACGTGTGGGCATGATTTTTTTCGTTAGTAACATATATATATTCAAGAAATGTGTGATTAGAGTTAAATAAATAAATTAAACTACCTACACTATTAGTGTAAATGTTTTTCACACTATCAGGTCATTTTCACTTGTTATACTAGTAGGTGACATATACACTTAATTATAGTGTGCTATAAAACTTTATATATACATCGTTAGTTAAGAAAATCGTATACCATCAAGTTGTCTTTAGGTTGTGGTGATCAAGTGATAAGTACTTCTCCTACATTAACCAAAAGTTTGGGATTCGACCTCTAGTTATGAAATCGTCTTTAGTAGAGAGCATTTTACCTCCCTCTCTATTAAAGTAAAACTTTTGAGCGCAAACACAGATTAATTGAGCTCCAATGAATATTAGACACCGAAAACCAAAAACAATAATATATACATGAGTACTATACCTAGTTTTTTTTTTAAATCTTATGGTAAACAAAACTCTACACATAAATAAGTTTTTAAACTGTTTGTTTTAATAAGGGTGGTTTTATGTACCCAAGAATTACCAAATTGAAGTTACTAGGGTGGCTGTGGGAACATTTTTGCAGAAATAGCCAAAAGCTGCAAATGGTTTTGAACAAGTAGATGAGAAGAGTTATCAAGTTCCTCAGCTAGTCTATTACTATACTATGTGTGTGAAAATTAATAGCTAGGTCTGAATGAAAGCAGCCAAAAAAAAAATAAAAAAATTGCAACTCTAATGGCAGGTCAAATACCATCAACTTTTTTCATCCTTATGGCCACTAAATTAAACCTAAACATAATATAGGCCCTAACATAAATATATAAAAAGATTCATTGAACCAACAACACCTGTGGTTTCATTATGGCACTAAAAACATAAAAGTACTACTTATAATTATCATAGTGCTACTAATATAAAATACAAATTGAATCAAATTTTTTTTTATCAGATTGTTGATTGGATTTTGGTTTTTTAATATTAGATTATTAGATAAATCCATAACATATTAAGATAATAGTAATTTATTACTTTTTCCTTCTATAAATATTAAATATTGATATCAATATCTTACTGGTTACTTGTTTTGCTCTTTAGCCTTCAATTCACATACATTTCAAAGTAATTTTGAGTTCACAAGAAACAAACTTTTTTATTTGTATTGCACCTTTGCACTTGTATAGTTCTTTTCTTTAGAATTACTACTAGTGTACTTGTCCGCACTTCACGCGGCTATAAAAAGATATTAAATTTATTTTAAAATAATTAATAAATGATATAATAAAAGATATAAGTACAAATTAACTTACAATTCTGATATTATCTATTTAGAAAAATTGTTAAAAATCTCATGCTGCATTTTCAATTTAAAATTGCTGGAAAAAAAAAATGAAAACATAAAAATTGATATGAAAAGCTTCAATTAAGTAACAATTTAATTATCATAGTTTCATACTAAATTCAATGATTCTTATAGTAATATTATTGGTTCAACCAACAATACTAAATTTACTTGATCATAAATTACATGACTTTTTTTTTTTTTGTATAAATGACTCTATAATAAAAAATAAACAAATCAAAATATATTTGTGCTAAATCATGGTGATAAAAAAAAATACTTGAATTAAATTCGAACATATTTATACCCGAGATTCAAAAGTTAGAGAATTTTTTTTCGATGATTGATGCTCGTACTAGCATTCATTTACTACATATTTGTGTCACATAATATCCATTAATATTAAAAAATATATATATTTAAACTTTCATTCTTATAGTATGCATTGCGAGAAGAAAGAATTAAGTTGCTATTGTGAAACACTGTCATTGAGGTTTTACTTTTACAATAAAAATAAAATAAAATTAATCACATAATTTATCATATAGAGATTATCAGTAGTGAGAAGAAATATTTTTAAAAAAAGAATACGTGTATGCAACGACAAAGATGTAGAAAAAGTACCAAGAGTTGAATAATTTTTTACAACACTAATACAATTGTTCCTATTATTACAGTATTATTGTGGTAATTATTATACATGTCTCAAAATAGGTTTTTTATAAGTGTCATTTTAAGGAGTTGTAAATTTGTATATTAAATATTTAAAGGTTATGAATATGAAAGGTTAGGATTTATAGACATTACTAAATTAATTAAGATTTAAATTTATGTAATTGAAGAGGTATGAATTAAGAAGATGATTTTATAAAATAAAATAATTGAAAAAGATTAGAAACAATGTCAATTATTTTATAATATGATTTTTGGCTTTTATCGTTATTGTGTTTAACTTTTCTCTTTTTTATTTATTAATTTGTGTACTATATATTAATTCCACGTTAGTCTTGATTTATTATTTCAATAAAACCTGAAAAGTGAATCATCCACTCTCTTCCTTAACCGATTAGAAAATAAATTCATTTCTAACAAATTAAATTATATGCTTACACTTTGTATAAAATATATGTATATAATTTGTTTGGATGGAAAGTGCAATAACATATAATATTAGATTTCTCTTCTTTTTTTTCGTCTTCTTCCATATTTTTCATTGAGGTATCAATTATATTCTTTTAATTGTTTATATGACACAATTTTAGAGCTTGTCATTTTTAATTATTACGTAATAATAATAGAAATGTTTATATGTAATTCACACAAAGAAGATTGATTATATATATGACTTTTCTTTAACACTTTAAACACAAATTTGTTATTAAGAGAACTAAATGACAAAATTTAAATTTTTTCTTAATCAATAAGAGAGTTAAAAATAAATTATTTTTAGTTCTTTATATATATATATATATATAATCTCTAATTTTAGTATACATATAAGTTTTATTATTTTTATATTAAAATTTTATAATGCCTCTAATTATAAGATAACAATATGAAATATTAAATGATATCATGAACCCAACTTTTAACATAATTTAGGATTTGTGATCATTAAAATCATGAAAGTATGGAAAATAAAGATAATTAAATATCAAATAATTTTATGAACATGACTATATTAATATAATTTAGAAGTTATATGATCATCAAATGTCATGAAAGTAAGAAAAATAAAAGGCAATTAAAATTTTCTATTAAAGAATATGAATANNTTATAATGCCTCTAATTATAAGATAACAATATGAAATATTAAATGATATCATGACCCCAGCTTTTAACATAATTTAGGATTTGTGATCATTAAAATCATAAAAGTATGGAAAATAAAGATAATTAAATATCAAATAATTTTATGAACATGACTATATTAATATAATTTAGAAGTTATATGATCATCAAATGTCATGAAAGTAAGAAAAATAAAAGGCAATTAAAATTTTCTATTAAAGAATATGAATAAATAAAGGAGTAGTAATTGGCATATTTATCTTTGTACAATAATAAGAAATATATAAACAAAAAAAATTGTCAAGAAAAAGAGAAAAAAAAAATGTCATATCACTTTTCTTCTAGATAATTTATATGTTGGTAAAGTAAGTAGATTGAGAGAGACAAATAGTTTTACTAAATTATTTTTATCCTAACCAAATACTTTCACATTTTGAGTTCGGACCCAACAAATTATAATAGTGATCTCTAAAAATCTCAAAACTTGAAAACTTCTAACAATAATAATAAAAAAAATCAAAATATGAAGATTGCAAAGTTACATATTAATAATCAAATTTTCTATGAATTAAACTGTATCTTGAAAATTACAAATCAACTTTACATTCTCGTGTTCTATCATTATAATTAATAAAAAATGATCCATATAACTACAAAATTATCTACATACTTTCTTGAGTAGCATAAATGTATATGTTGACTCCCTTTTCTACTTTTTTTTTTTCAAAAATATCTTGACTTGAAAACACGATAAGTTAACCTTACAACAACACAACAACAACAACAAAAAATACATAAAAATAAAGTTAACTAATCAAGTAAAAACTTTAAAGAATATTCAATTATGAGTTGAAGAGGAAAGAAGGACCATGCTCTCAACACAACATAATCAATTCTTCAAAACCTACAAAAAGAAGAAGAGAGTAAAAATAATCAGATTCTTTAGAAACTACAAAAATAAGTAAAAAAAAAAAAAAGAAGAATCTAAGAAACCACAAAGAGAAGCAAAAGAGAAAAAAATCACGTCATTTTCTAAAAAAAAGTTCATGTTTTGTATCATCTAGAATCCAAAAAAATAATATTAAATATATAATTACAATAGAAAAAAATGATAATTATAACATTTTACCTCGTAAAATCCAACTATGTCAAGCATTATTTATTATACATATCCCTCCTGCAAAATAAGATCAAAGAAGACAAAAAATGACCAACCAAAGAAACACAAGATGAAGAATAAGAAAAATGAAAATAAAATAATCACCATACATGTCTCAAGATAAGTTTTTATAAGTGTCACTTTAAGGAGTTATAAATTTGTATATTAAATAATATGAAGGTTATGAATATGAAAGGTTATGACTTATAGATATTACTAAATTATTTAAGATTTAAATTTATATAATTGAAGAGGTATGAATTTAGAAGATGATTTTATAAAACAAAATAATTGAGAATAATTAGAAAAAAATGTCAAAAAACCACAAAAAAAGATAAATAAGATCGTTGACCATTGAGAGGTGCCACATCACATCTTTTTTATCTAGCTTTATATATATATATATATATGATTGTTTCTATTTTATGAGCATTTGTAAAGTTATATTATTGTCCTATCGTGTCAAATTATTGGAGAAGTCATATATATTTGTTTTATGAGCATTTTCTTATTTGTTAAATTGGAAACCGAATCGTTAAGGACTAAAACCCGATAAATCAAATTGGTTTGGTTATTCGTTTAGCGTATTTAAAAACTGAAAAATAATAAACCAAACTTATAATAGATAAAACCAAACGGAACCGATCGATGCGCACCTCTAGCCAGTACAATTTGGCAGAGATGGAGCTAGGATCGGAGTGCTAGTGATTAGACTGACTCATCCTTAACCAGAAGTCTCAGATTCGAACCATGTGCATATTATTGGAAGCGTCACCCTCCGAATGAGCATGTGCGGTCCGGATTTAATCGATGCTTCGATACAAGCTCCGGACACCGAGTAAAAAAGCCAAAATGTAATATGTAGGGGACCACCCCACTCACCCCCACTCCCACACCCCTACCCTACACCCTCCTGGTGGTAATTTACTACTACTATTGCACAAGTAGAGAGCTACAGAAACACTCAACGTTTGTTTCCTTGTATGAGCTGAAATCCCGAGACTTGTACTGACGAAAGGTACTACACTGTAGCTTAACAAAGATCCTTTTAGCCAATTACATATACTTTACCTACTACCTAATCACAATTTAAAAACCAAAATATGACTTTGATATTATAATAATCCTTTCGTCGCAATTTATATGATTGTGATGTACTCTAATGAAGACTTGTGAATTTTATGATCCTAAACTAGATATACATAAAAGTTACTGAGTTCGACTGTGTCGATCATATCTGGGCTAGTGTTTAGGTATATAAAAAAATGTATCACGTAAATTGAGACAGACAAATTAAGAATCTTGTAAACCACATTAGGTGCTGCTAGAGTAGAGACTACACTAATAAAGTTAGATGAATAAACTGTGTAAAAAGATTTTGGGAAATCTGAATTTAAAGAAAGAAAGAAAGTGCCAATAGCTAAACTCTAAAGTCGATCCCCAATATAATATACATACATAGATACATAGAGTCAGCTTGCAAACCCACATTTTCTTAGGGATATGTTTAAAGCTGCTGCATGCTTCCCCCATTCATATTATTTTTCTTTATTTTCGTCATTAATGTATATTCAGACACCAGGTGGAAAACCAAAAAAAAAAAAAACACTCCCTAACAAAGGCGACTTCGTACATACTTAGGGGAACTCAAACTTGAGACATTTAGTTAAGGATGATGGAGTACTTACCACTCGACCACAATTCTTGTTGGTAAACATATTTATTTCAATACTCTATCTATTTGAATTAAGGTTAATTATTTTTTAGTTTATTTAAAAAAGAATATCAAATTTATATTTAGTAGTGAAACACTCTTTATATTTCAATATGTATTAAACACCATAAGATTCAATGGCCATTTTTATTACGCTACACGTATTATTAATTTCAAATCACAATATTTATAAGTTCTTGTTATTTTCTTATATATATTTCATCCCCAAATGTATAAAATGAAATGGAAAGAATATTATTATAGCATATAAAATATAACTAGAAATACCTTATCTTAATAAGTGTGAATAGTTAAATTTATGTTTTAAAATAAGGCTTTAAGTTTGTACAACGATGAATCATTTTATTGAAGATAATAAAAAATTTAACTTAAGTAATTATTTTTTTAAATAGGTCAAAAAATGAATGTATGTCCCATAAATTAAAATAAAAGACGTAAATTATACTATTACTGAAAAAATAATAATTACATTTTATTGATGTACATAAAGTCAAATCTTTTTCCCCATTGCATATTCAAGTAGAAAAGATTGGATCTAACAGTATACCATAGACTTTTGTACATTAGGTTATGATTTGTATCTTGACTTTAATTTCTGGATCATGACACTTATACCCCCCTGCCAAACAAGTCATTACAGTAATTTCACTGTTTTTCACTTCAATTGGACATGGTTCTTGATAACCAAAACATAAAAATCTTTAACCGGTTTGGTTGTTGTCGAATTGGTTCGATTTTAAGAAAATATAATGATATTTCTCTTCTTTCATCTTATAATCCGTTAGTAATCTTTATCATGGTGGCTATAATCAGAGGCGGATCGGAGTCAAGTTTTTGGATTCAAAATTTTTGCCCTGTCAAGTTATTTAATTTTAAATTAATAATTTGTGTATATTGAATGAATTTCTAAAGATAAATACATAATTTGAATTAAAATTCTTAGATTTGGTTGAATCCGTGTCTCAAAGGCTAGCTCCGCCCCTGACTATGATCTTCTTGGATCATGGAGAAAATGTATTAACATAAAGAGTCTTCTTTTACAAAATTTAAAATGATAGGTCTTTTATAAACTTACGGAATCCCATAAACTTATAAAGGGTCAATTTTTAACTTTAAAAAAAATGGAAATCGTGTTTATTTGGAAAATTTGGAATTTTATGAGTTCAAATTATGATCTCAAATCATAGTTATAAATGCTGACTTGAAATCATAACTTCATATCGTATGTTCAAACACAAACTTAAAAATAACTTATGAATAACCATTGTAGTACTCTTTTGCGTTGTTGTGCTAAGGATCCGTCATAATTAATTTCTCTATTTCTAGAAAAAAAATAAAAATTACGTAGATTCTATTTATAAAATTATACTGACTATGTTACATTATTGTTGATATAACCTCAGTAGTACTAACACAATAGTTAAACTGGAGTTGGATTTGAAAAATATCCAGTAAACTAATGTAACCTCTACAATTAATGTACTACTAAGTACTAAGAATATTTTTATTCTAAGAGTTTTAATTCTTTCTCACGTGTAAATATTTTTAAACTCACTCTCCCACGTACTCTCTAGCAAAGACAAATTTAATATTTTTATAACAAGAGTAAACCATTTAAAAATTTGAAATAGTCATTTATCCTTATCTTTTTTTTTTAGGTAAAATATTTAGCATTTAACCACACATACAATTTAGTTTTTCTAAAGCATGAATATCCACAAATAATATTAAATCAATTGTAATAAATACGTATATAAAATATTCAATTTGGCAAAAAAAATCATGTGTTCACTAGCACCATATCCTTTTTAGAACATGAATATCCACAAATAATATTAAATCAATTACAATAATACGTACAAAAAATAATCAGTTTGACGATAATCGTGTGTTCACGAGCACCATAAATTGTCCTATAAATCCACCTATGCTCTCTGGTTAGTGACTAGTGAGTAGACATAAGATTCAATGGTAAATCCAGAAACACTTTTCCAAATTCTGAAAATAAAAACTCACACGTACACATATAAATGTTTAATTGACCATAGAATAATTTCCAATAAGAGACTAAATTCCAAAAATTGAGAGTGCCAATACATCTATACTTCATCAAGAAATAGATACCCTTTATTAGTACAAAAAATTTGTATTATATTGCTTTGGTTTTTTAAGATGCTTTGCCCAATATATATTGCCCTTCTTCAATCATACCCAAATTAGCTAAAAGTTCACCTCTTCTCCCCCAACACTTGCTTACACTTTTTTATACTCACTTTATTGTAAGTACTTTTTAGTTGTATTTATTTATTTTCACATTTCATGTGTTCACAAATTTATAATTAGAAGAGAAAGGATATTAATAAGGGTGTGTTTGGCATGAAATTAGAAAATGTTTTCTTGGAAAATATGAGTAATAAGTAAATTTTTTATTTATAGTATATTTTCATAGTGAGCAAAAATATTGTCTTATATAAAAATATAGTGAAAATCTTGGGTTGGTTTGGGGGTGGGGGGGGGGGGGGGGNGTTTAGAGGTTGGGTGGGGCACTAGGGCTTCCATGGGCGACCTAAAGGAATCCCCTTCGTCAGAAAATTGCATATTGTATACATATAAGGCAGTCAAAATTATCTTTATGTATGCACAATAGATGTTGAATCTCTTTAATTAAGCTCTTTTTGTGTTTACTGTTTGATTATCTTTATATTTCGAATCTAGCTCCTTATAAGGGAAAATCCTAATTAATGTCATCACTTAGGGAGGCGGGTGTAAGGAAACGATCGGCATATAATGTCAGTTGTGAAACTTATTTTCATACTTTGATTGCAAAACAATAATGTTATTTTCTAATTTCAAAGAAACTTGTTTTCCGATTTAAGGGTGTGTTTGGTACGATCGAACATATATTTTGATAATTTCTTTTCAAGAAAAAAAAACTCTTTCCTACCAAACAAGCCCTTAAGTTGATAGATACATGTCTTAGAGAAACATTTATAGTGGGTTCACTTTAATTTATGCATGCAAAGCTATTGGTAGTCAAAGCTGCAAAACATTTTTGCAAGAAATAGTGCTTCTTCACATCTAATGTTTATCAACTAACGGGCTGACTATTTTTGTGAAAATTTTACGTACGTTTTATACACATGCACCCCAACAAACATGTAAATTTTTGTTACAACAATATTGGTAAAAGATGATTGTGAATAGGGGCGGATCTAGGAGGGGGCGAGAGTGTTCATCTGAATTCCCTCGATAAAAATTTACATACAAATATATTTTTAATGTGTATATATATAGATTTTGAATCTTCCAAACATAAGATTAGAGGTTGATTTACTAGTTTAACAGTTCAAATAAATATGCATATTTTTTTTGTCTTTTTCAATATATTCACCCAAAGATTATAGTACTACAATTGAGTAATTAAAAGAATGTCAAAACAAAGGGAGAGGAGTGCATCAATTACGGCTAAAAGGTCCAAATTCAAAATATCGAGTGTGTGAACAAAATTTTAAATCGAAAGATAATTAAAAGTAGAAGTTTCACTATAAGCATAGTAACATTATCGATAGTATACGTTTTTCTTTGGAAAACCCTAAGATACCATGTAATAGCCTTAGCATTCTATAGTTTAAACTCGTAATCTTCTAATCACGCTGATAACTTTTCTCGTTACTCAATGAAGAAAAGGAGGAATGAGTTATAATTTAATACTATAATGAAGATCTACATTGACCAATGGAAACAAGTTGGGATTCAAACGAAATTCAAGACGAAAACGACTAATCATTTGCCACAAGATATCATTGTGGTTTCAAAATTGATGTCACGCCTTTAATCAATCATTATCATGCATGCATCTTCATTTTTATTTTTTATTTTTAGGGGTTTTGTACCTACTAAAATATAACCCTTGTTACATCCTTATCAAATATAAAAACAATAATATATATATCGTATACATGTTTTATATGTCTGTATATATTATTATATTGTCTTACACAATTTGTGTTTTATTGCTGAAGTTTCATCTAATAGATTGTCCTTTATGAAACTGACATATATAGTTTTGAGTTTCATTATATATATATATATATAATACCTGCATATTATGTTATTAGGGTTTAAGTTATATATATACATCCTTAGTTATGAAAAAAAAAGTATGGTGGAAACGTCTCTACCCAATAAAAATAGGGGTAAGGTATGCATACTTCCTATATATCCAGCCTAGACCCCTCTTGTGGAAGGATCACACTGAGTATGTTATTTTTATCGTTATATAAGTTATTAAAAAAAATTACTGTCTAGTCTCACTCAAAGGATATCTAAGATATCTCTCATTAAAATGTGGGATTTATAATCTTCAAAATAATACCTTAAATATGACCTGATAATATGATAACTTTTGACACTCTGCCTGTTGTAGATTACTTCAACTCTATTATATATGGTTTTTCCATATGCCTAAGTTATGGTGCCTAGTTTGGCAGGTAATTTGGTAAAATAATTGAGGTACGTGCAATCTCTCCATTTTGATTAATGTAGATCACCATATGAATTCAATCGTTCATTTTATGTGAACCTATTTGATCAGACACATGAATTCAAGTAAAGAATTAAACGTGTTGATCGGTCCATGGCTTTATTGTGTAAACAAAATCATATTATTTAAAAGTAAAATGAGAAGTTTCATGTTAATATAAATTATTTTGAGTAAATTTTAGGTTTAGAAAACATAAAAATCATAGTTATATGCTATAGCTATAGTTTACATAATTGCGTTCCATAGCAAATTTTATGTTTGCTATGGAGCATCAGCTCTGTATAAAAATTACAGGCAGCTTTGATTTGTATAAAATCATAGACACCTGATTTGTATAAATCGCAGCGATTTGTATAAATCGGGTGTCTATGTCTATGAAAATTACATTTGTAGATGTATATGTTCTTTATGTTTGTATATCTGCATAAAATTTGAATTTGTATACAATTGAATCGAAATAAAACATTTGTATATCAAATATACAACACAAATTATACATTGTAATTTGTATAATTTGTGTTTGTATAAAGTGAGAAAGGCAAAAAGAACTGGTAGAGGAAGATCTGTATTTGTATAATTATAAGTGTATAGGACGGAAATATATATATATATGTATTTATATTTGTATATACAGTTTTCTCTCACTTTATACAAACACAAACTCAATTTATACATTTGTGTTTGTATAAACTGAGAGAGGCGAGGGAGAGTGACGAGTGAGATCAGGGAGAGTGGCGAGGGAGAGTGACGAGTGAGATCAGGGAGAGTGGCGAGCGAGATTTCTGGGGAGAGAGGCGAATGACAAGTGTTTGCTACAGATTATAATTAAATGAAACTGTAGTTATAATATTTAATTTAAATTAATAGTTTGTTATTTTATACAATTTTCCCAATTATTTGAGTTTTCAATCAAATATATACAGAAAGATAATTTCCCTTATTTCTTTTGAACTTTGAATCAGGTGAAGCCCATGAAAGGTGAATTTGGGCTTTATTAACAGTTTCATCAGTGAGCCTATTTTACTTGTGCTAAAGGATAGGCCCAAAAGGATTCCCAAGCCCCTTTCTCCAAAAAGGGCCGTGCTTGTGTTGTTGGACTAATTTGTTGTATGTCAATACTCAATACTAACAATGAATCAAGGGAAAATTACGCGGTTAAGCAAATTTATACTGCTTAATTACTCATCATAGCTATAGTTTGCTATAATTACCACTCATGACTAACATTATACATTAATTACGCGGGCTAACTTCGAGTTTGTATAATTAGTCACGTTTGTATATGTATAATTCGCTAGAATATACAAATACATATGTATAATATACAATTATCTAAACTATATACATATACAATTCACCTCTCTCCCACTCTCTGCCCTCTCTTGCTCGCCTCTCTCCTCCCTCTCCCAATCTCGTTCGCCTCTCTCCTCTCTCCCAATCTCACTCGCCTCTCTCCTCCCAATCCCAATCTCGCTTGCTATATATACACATATATATGTATAATATACAATTATCTAACCTATAAACATATACAATTCACCTTTCTCCCACTCTTAGCCTCCTCTCTCTCGCCTCTCTCCTCTCTCTCCTAGTCTCGCTCGTCTCTCTCCTCCCTATAACATATAGCTACGAAGTGTAATTATCAAATTATAGCTATGGAGAATAATTGAGCTATTTTTGAGTGGCTATATGTGAAAGTTCCCCATGAATCAATACACAAATTTGGGCGGAGTCAGATAGAACTAAGGCGATTCTTTTGAATTTTTTTTGGAAAAAATTACTTAAATACACAACATTTCTTTACCTATTCTCAATATTTCCCTACTCTTTTACTAAAATACAAAAATCCCTTATTTTCCCCCAATTTAACTTAACCGGATACTTTATTAGTTTAAGTATCCGCCCGTTACTAATTAAAGTATCCGCGCTGCTATATTATGCATCCACCCGTTAATTAAGTATCCGTGTTGCTAACAACTTAATAATTTAAGTATCCGCCTGTTATTAATTAAAGTATCAGCGCTGTTATATTATACATCTGCCCGTTAATTAAGTATCCGTGCTGCTAACAACTTAATAATTTAAGTATCCGCCCGTTATTAATTAAAGTATCCGCGCTGCTATATTAAGTATCCACACTGCTATATTATGTATCCGAAAAACACTAATAAAAGGGATTTTTGGTAATTAATGAAAGAGTAGGGAAAGGAAGTAATTTCTTTCTTATACTATGTCATTTGCCTAATTTTTACNGTGAGATCAGGGAGAGTGGCGAGGGAGAGTGACGAGTGAGATCAGGGAGAGTGGCGAGCGAGATTTCTGGGGAGAGAGGCGAATGACAAGTGTTTGCTACAGATTATAATTAAATGAAACTGTAGTTATAATATTTAATTTAAATTAATAGTTTGTTATTTTATACAATTTTCCCAATTATTTGAGTTTTCAATCAAATATATACAGAAAGATAATTTCCCTTATTTCTTTTGAACTTTGAATCAGGTGAAGCCCATGAAAGGTGAATTTGGGCTTTATTAACAGTTTCATCAGTGAGCCTATTTTACTTGTGCTAAAGGATAGGCCCAAAAGGATTCCCAAGCCCCTTTCTCCAAAAAGGGCCGTGCTTGTGTTGTTGGACTAATTTGTTGTATGTCAATACTCAATACTAACAATGAATCAAAGAAAAATTACACGGTTAAGCAAACTTGTATTACTTAATTACTCATTATAACTATAGTTTGCTATAATTATCACGTATGACTAACATTATACATTAATTACGGGGGCTAACTTCGAGTTTGTATAATTAGCCACGTTTGTATATGTATAATTCGCCAGAATATACAAATACATATGTATAATATGCAATTATCTAACCTATATACATATTCAATTCACCTGTCTCCCACTCTCTGGCCTCTCTTGCTCTCCTCTCTCCTCCCTCTCCCAATCTCGCTCGCCTCTCTCCTCCCAATCCCAATCTCGCTTGCAATATATACAAATACATATGTATAATATACAATTATCTAACCTATATACACATACAATTCACCTTTCTCCCACTCTAGCCCCCTCTCTCTCGCCTCTCTCTCCTAGTCTCGCTCGCCTCTCTTCTCTCTCCTCTCTCTCCTAGTCTCGCTCGCCTCTCTCCTAGTCTCACTCGCCTCTCTCCTATCTATAACATATAGCTACGAATTGTAATTATCAAACTATAGTTATGGAGAATAAACGGGTTATTTTTGAGTGGCTATATGTGAAAGTTCCCATGAATCAATACACAAATTTGGGCGGAGTCAGATAGGACTAAGGAGATTCTTTTGATTTCTTTTTAGGAGAAAATTATACGAGTAATCCGCATCCGAGTATAGCATGATGAAAGAGGAAGAAAAGAAAAATTACTACCTAAGAAAGAAGTTGACAGACTACGAATAACCCTCATATAGAATTTATCAATGACTAAGTAATCAAACGTGTTAGTAATTAATATGATTCGTGGTGAGATGATCGAGATCTCTCCCCTTAACCAGAGGTTTCAAATTCAATCCCGTGAATGAAAAAAAAATCATTTGGGAGCATCACCTCCAAAAATTTGTCCAGCCATGCGTGAATCCAAATTTATTTAGGCCTAATACTGATACTAAACATCAAGTGAGAAACAAAAAGGAATACGACCTTCAAAATGGAGTGTGATATGCATGAATTCGATTAGATATCGAACACCGGATAAGAACTCGTAAACTAATTTAAAAAGAAAAAAAAAAGTCCCTGAAATAACCACCCCTATCCGTTAAAATTTATCGAACACTTTTTGCTTGGACAGTGAACACAATCCTTTGAGTTCTCCCTTATCAACAATGGCGTCTCTACTCTCCATCTCCTCCGCAGCGCCTGCAAGAACAAATTCAATTGTTACCCACTTTTCTTCATCATTCAAGGTACAATTCTCCACTTTCTTTTTCCAATTTCAGTCAAATTATTACTATTCTCATTTATCCCCATCAAATTTTTTCAGGGTAATGTAAGTAATTTGAAGTCAAGTTCGAAGCTTTTGCCTTTAATAAAGGTCTGCAACCAGAAATCTAAGTCAATAACAAGAACCCCATTTGTTGTTTTCAACCAAACTGCAAGTTTTGGTGCTGCTTCAGCTGATTCTGCAACTGGGAGTGTTCGGTTTCGGCTAAATAACTTGGGTCCTCAACCTGGGGCTACCAAGAATAGGAAGAGGAAGGGTAGAGGGCATTCAGCTGGACAAGGGGGTAGTTGTGGTTTTGGGATGAGAGGTCAAAAATCAAGGTCTGGACCTGGAGTTAGAAAGGGGTTTGAAGGGGGTCAAATGCCCCTCTATAGGAGACTTCCTAAGTTGAGAGGAATTGCTGGAGGTAATTTGTTAACATTGCTTCAACATAATTATGCAATCACAAGGGTTGTTTGGTACAAGGGATAAGAGATAATAATCTCGGGATAAAATGTTAGATTGTGTTTGGTTAGGGGTATTAGTTAGTCCCTGAATTATCTATCTTGTCATTTATACGATAATAATGGGATAAGTTATCTCATATATATGGTGGGATAACTAATTCCGCGAGATATCCTAATCCATGGGATAACTTTGTCTATCTCATCCCCAGTACCAAATGACCCCTTAGTTTGTGTTGGATTTTGTTTTTCCTTGTTTTGTTGGTTGTTTGTGTGTCCATCTGCAGTGTTATAGTTTAGCATTTAAAGTCTATGGATCAGTGCATTTAGTTTGTTATAGAATTTATAGCTTTAGCTTGACTATGTGTTGTTTTATAATTGTGTGTTCGGACCACCTTGCATGTAGTAGTGTTGTCAAAGGTGTGCATAAGCGAGGCTCAAAATTTGTTGAGCGCTTTGCCCTTCTTAATGTGCGCTTCAGGGTTGTCATCAAGTTTCTAAGGCATACTTTTCCTTGCCATCACTAAAGAATTGATATTAAACTTAATAGTAGAAAATCAATTTCTTTGTTCATATATTTGTTGTTCATGCTTATAGTTATTAGACTCAGACTAAACATATGTATTTGTATTTTTTCTCCCTTTGCGCCTTTTTCGTTAAAGCTCATGCTTTATTTACGTTTTGCGCTTAGTCCCAATGGTCCTCAAAGCTTTTTTGAGTTTTTTGCTTTGATAACACTGTCATGCACTTAATTCTACGGGGTACCTGCTACCTCTTGCCAAAACTTGTGTTGGATATTCCTTTGCTACTTCATTTCTCAACTAATGGAATAAAAATCCTTCTTTTTACCCTGCCTAGCGCCATCCATCTCCAAATAGTAAATCACTGCTGAGCGGATAACTCTATACACAAAAGCTTGGATAGATGAATATTGAACATGAGACCTCATGGTTCTCAACCCACTTCATTAACAACTATGCCACTCACTTGGGTGCACTATATGTTTCTTTGTTTGCAAGCATTTTTGTTTTTTCTTTTGGTTATGTGTCATTGCAGAGTCAGATTTTCATAGGATGATAAAAAGTCTTATCTGCATCTGGTGGGCATATGCATATGCATACTCATATATACTGATGATTAATCTAAAGAAATTTATTACAAATGATCAACATATTGCACTAAGAAACAAAGCTATGCACAGTTAGACAACATCAAGCCAAATATCTTGAAATCCGTATTTTTTCATTTGCAATATTCTGAAGTCCTCATCCTTTTTATCTTCCTCAATAATCTGAAGACTGTTACCCCTTATTTAAACTCAAAGGAAAGCCTTGGTCGATATGAGAGAAATGTGCTCAAGCACCCAACCAACTGAAACGTCTGTCAAGAAGTTTCTTACTGCAAAATGAATAACATTCTAGGAACTCTCACTCGAACAAATGCTCCTTATGCCATCATAAACCGAATCAGTGGGTATAAAGTCCGTCCTTTCCTAACCTTCCCCTAGCAGGGAAACTTATCTTAAAAGAAGAAGGATTTGGAAAGTTCATACTAAGGTGGTAAGAAGGCCCTCGAATCGAAGGGCTATTCTTTCTTTGATTTGAAAAGAATGTCAGAGCCTTGACTCTCTAGTCTCAGTGTGGCTCTTGAGTAGTCTTCACTTTCCCTTAGCCATAATGTTAGATTAAGTATTTTCGTCAATATGTCAAGTTGTTGGTATTACTTAGAGGACTCATAACTGCCCTTTATTTTTGGCATAACTTGTATCCATTCGCATTAGGTAATGCTGAACCTTGATTGTCATGCCTGGAGTTGTGTGACAAAAAATAAGTTCTTACTTTTCTTAGGCCTAGACATGTCTAATTTTTATAACTTTGACTATTTTAGGCTATTCTAACTTACAACTGAAGTAACTGATAGTGCTCTTTGTAAAACCTCCAATCTCATCTTTTATTCTGTATGTATTTTTTTGATCTAGTTAAGGATTTCCCTCAAGTCAGGCTAATCTGTCAAAATCAATTGTCAACTACATGTTTACCACCTTTGCCACCCGTTTCTCGTATACTCAATATTGCTGACTAGCAATTTCATTTGACCGGTTAATGCAAGAAATATAAATAAAGGACCAAATTGATTAGCAGAAGTTTCTGAAGGGACAAACTTGTAAGATGAAGTTCACTTTGACTCTCGTGGTACTTTTGTTAAAAGAGTAAGGTAATCTGATCAACCAACTCTACCCCTTCACAAAAAAAAAAGGGGGGAGGGGCGTCGATTGCATCATAAGGTAGCCTAATTCAAGGTTCTAGAGCTGTAACATTTACTTTTCTATTAGCCAGTTTCTCATTGATCATTGCTATCACTTTTTTAGCGTAAGAAATGTGAACTGTTGCCATTTTCTGTAATGATGGTTTCTGTATGGGACTTCTGGCACCGACAAGCTATGTAGATTTGTTGAATGAGCTAAGTGCTGCATAGTTTGGGTTGTTTATTTCTTTCTGATGTTTTTCCACTCAGGAATGTTATATCCTTGTTACCCTCTGAAACTATTTTTTGCACCTTCGATGCTAAAGATGATAAAACTATGAACTTAAAGTTTTTCAAAATATCTAACAAAAAGAAAAATGTTCTTTCTCTACTGCTGCTGGTGCTACAATGGCATAGAGTTCTCCCTGTTTCACACTTCAGTTTATCAAATATAAAGTTCATTAATGTAAGCTCTTTGGTTTACTCCGTGTAGTGTGTCAGATTAATGGAATACAGTGTTTTATTGTTATATATGCATATGTTATGCTGAAATTAAGCTAATCTGAGCAAATCAATAATGTAAAGGCATGCATGCTGGACTTCCCAAATATGTACCTGTGAACTTGAAGGACATAGAAGAGGCGGGATTTCAAGAAGGGGAAGAGGTGTCACTTGAGTCCCTCAAGCAAAAGGGTTTAATAAATCCTTCAGGGAGAGAAAGGAGACTTCCACTAAAGGTACAATTACATTTATATTTGTTGCATGTTCGTTCCACAAAGAATTGTTGTCATTTAATCAGTGAATGCTTAATTTCTTACTCCATCACTCGATCAATTAAGTGAACTAATCTGAAAAGTTAGAATTACATGAGACATAATGACTATTTGCTCTCGATGCTGCTGCATTTTCCCGGAAAAAAAAGGAGGAAGAAGTAAACACAAAGCTGCTATTCTGACATGAGTTTTCTGATAGCATAAGGTCCTGGCTAATATCTTAATGCGGGATTGATTGATTAAGTTAATTGGGATATGACTCTTTATGCTTGATATGGTGCTTGAGAATGTTATAGTCAGCCTATGAGACTGACTCTGTGCATTCTGCTTTGGTGGTGTCTTCACTCTTCACCTTAGTGCTATTAACTAAAAGTAGGAAAAGGAATACTTTATAAGCCAAAGTATCTTCAATTTACCATTGTTCTGTTCATCTCACTTAATTTGGCACATCAAGGTTGTTAAAAATGGTAGAGTCTCTTTTCATAGGTATGTATGTAACTAAACAACAACGATGATGTTCATTTATCTAGGTCATATGTAGCTTGAATTCAAGAACTATCTACCTACTGATGTCACTGCTTACAAATGCCAGGAAAAAATAATTTACTCTTTAAATGTATAAAATATTACACCTTTTCAAATAGAAAACAAAAACAAGAAATTATTCCATTCATTTCGATATGACACTGTTAAAAAGGAAGGAATTATTACAGTATGGAGCAGCATATTCCTAGAGTTATGGGTTAATATAAATAGATAAAGGTGTAGTGCTTTCTTTACGTAAAATAACTATAAAAGAACAAAGAATATATGTTATAAGTCCTGCTCTCTTGGTGTGATTCTGTGCACGAATTATTTTTCTAGTTTTCTCAACTCATAATAAATATCCGTTGAACAATATGGTATAGTTGAGATTCCTCTCATTGGTTCTCCATACCTAGATAGTGTCTTCCCCAGTTGGTTTGCCTTGCTGAAGAGAAAATGGGGTATTGATGCTTTCCATAATAGTCTATTTATTTATTTGACTTGTCATTCCACCAAGAATAAGTTCTTAGACATAGTCATATGCTTCTTTTTCCTTTTTAATTACAAATAAAGTCATAAAATTCGTCATATAGAAAACAATTACTAAACCACCCCGTTGCCCAGATTTTGGAAGATAGTATCGTATAACTTTATTTGACTGCCACAGTAGATTCTTGCTGTTTGCTGATTTGGCTTTTCTTCTCAAGCGGAATCCATCCTTTGTTTTTTTACTGTGGTATCCGCGCCAACTTGGCGCACCTCAACTAATTGCACTGGATACGTGCGAGTGACAGATGGGAAGAAATTGTGTCGTTTTTGGAAAGCGTTGGTGTGAGTAATAAACCATTAAGGTAGAAATGGCTTATGGTTTGATTGAGGCTCATATTCAATTATATAATATTGGTTGAAACTGCTAAGGTGACAAGTATGTACATTCTCTCGGAATAGAACGCGTATGAACATCTAGTTCATAATGAATTGACAAGTTTCCTTTGCCTGCCAACTAATGTAGTTCCAAGTACCAACTCATCGGCATGTACTTCATTCTGTCACCTGATTCTATGATGTGGAATATGGTTGTAGAAATTGTCTGGATATATCATTCAAGGCATTATGAGCGAACATTTTTTAGTTCGTGCAGCTTCTATGTCCTGGAATTTTGATTAATGTCCAAGTGACCAACCATGCATAAATCCGAAAGTCCTCTTAACAAGTTCAACTCCCCGAAAGTAGATTAAATAACAAACTATGATGATTCGTAGGCTGTATAACGTAGTTTCTTCTATCACCTATATGTATTAACTTTTATATTATCTCCGTTTTACATCCATTTCCAGATCTTAGGTGATGGTGAGCTAAGCGTGAAGCTCAACTTCAAGGCTCGCGCCTTTTCATCGTCAGCAAAGGAGAAACTAGAGGCAGTTGGTTGTTCATTGACTGTTCTACCAGGCAGAAAGAAATGGGTAAAACCATCAGTTGCCAAGAACCTTGCTAGAGCTGAGGAATATTTTGCAAAGAAAAGAGCAGCTGCAGCTGAATCAGCTGACTCCTCTTCTGCTTAAGTCAAAAACTTATGTTAGCCACACAATTTTTTTTGTTTGATGTTGTCACTCTAAGAAAAGGATGTAAAGCAACATTCATAAAGTTTTGATTCTTTTCTCTTTTTATTCTTCCTTATTTTTCTTTTATTCTGGTATCAGATTTGTTTTATTCAAGCATCCCATTAGAGTGTGCTCTCGTGGTCAATGAAGTGGTTGTAAACCTTGAATGTATACCAAGATTCAAATGCCAGTAGAAACAAAAAAAAAGAGAAATTAACATAAATAGTCGTCCACCTAAAAGAAATAGGTAATAAATTTTTTGGGGTTGAGCAGTGAAATATTTAACTTCTCTGACTAACAAAATTAGTTTATTTCTGCTTATGGTTTAACAGGTGGAGTTACACGATACTTATGCTAGTGAGAGGTAGTAAGTATTTGATGAGGAATTTCACTAGTTGGGGTTTCTGGAGGCTGGTAATGTGTATGTAGATCTTATCTCTACCTAGTGATGGTAGGGAGGGTTGTTTCCAATAGACTCTCGACTCGGGGAGAGATGAAAAAGAAACAATAACAACAATAAGATAATATGATAAACGAAGCGAAACAAACAATCAGATAGTACTAGAGATCTAAAAATAAGCAAATGTAAAAAGGTTAGCTTTTGATTCCGCATTTCTAAATAGAAATGACCAGGCCTACTCTTGACAAGTCAAACATCTTACGTTTCACGCTGAAAGATTTCTTCGAGAAGGTTATAGTCTAAAATCTTGATATTCAATAAAAAATGCTAGTTGAATTCTTATGTCTTGACGAGCAGAATTACACGATATGCTAGTGTAAGGTAAACGATATCTAATAAAACAATCGAGATACATTCAAACTGGCATCGAAATCATCATATATGAATTATAATAATTTGTTATATTCACTGTAGGCATGGTCCAGATGGTAGGTACTGATGAAAATGCAACTTTTCAAACTTTGACAATATATTAATTCAATTTAATAGTACTCAAAATAGAAGTAGTTTTCTGACTGTTGCTATCACAACTTTAGTTTTCATATTGTTTTAAATATATTATCTTTGCTTAGATGCAATGCACATGCCTTAATTTTTAGAATTTACTTTAAATTACCAATTGACAGAACTCCTTGGATTTGGAAACTAATTGTTCTTAATTGAGAAAAGGACAAATAAATTTTCATTTCTTCTTTTATCTTTCTAATTATCAATATGTTTTCTTTTATTTAGAACAAATGCCATTTAGAGAAAAAGTTAATTAGTTCATGCATCTGGAGGAAATAACAGAACCCAAAAAAAACACAACTCAAGGTAAGGTCAATTGAAAAACTATTGATGCATAATTTACTACTCTATGTCCTTATTTTTGTAACACTATTTGATTGAACGCGAAATTTAAGAAATAAGAAAAGATTTTGTTCTGTTTATCAAATTGTTCTTATTAAAGTCACTTTTAGTACTTATACATTTAGTTGATTTTTCTTTACAATAAATATTAAGTGGGAGGTAATAAGGATAAAATAAAGACAGTGTCATTAAATAGTTGTCAAATTTGATATTTTTTGGGGACAAATTAAAAAGGAAACAGTGTCGCCTAATTAAGACGAAGAGAATACTATTTTTCAACCTCAAAAAAAATTTCTATAACCCTATCAAGATTTCCAAAAAGTCTCTAAATTGAAAGAGTAAGAAACAAAACTACAAGCATTTTTTTTTTTGGATAGACCGTCTTTTTGAGATTCTTCTAATTCATCTTTTTCGATAAAAATATGGTCCTAGTATTCTTTATGGGAAAAGGTGTTTTGAAAACGCTTAAAATCTTGTTATCTTTTTTACATGAGATTGTCATCGCACTTGCTTCAAATGTCACCAAGTAAATAATAATTTTATATAAGATAAATCTTTGATTTTAACGACGTATCGTAAAATATTAACGATATAAAAATGACTAAGCTTTTAGCCTTTGAATAATGAAGAAAGGCTTCTTTTAGAGAGATTTTACATGACCTTTAAGTAGGAATAAATTGTTTTTAAAGCAACAAAATTATATTACATCATGTCATTTGATTACCCTCAAGGGTAAACAAAGATAATGTCTTTTAGTTACAATTATTGTGTTTTTCTCTTTGCCCTACACCACAAGAAAGTTTGTTAGGACACTATAGGCATGCCCACCCAAGATTTTCAAGGGACATAATTTTGTAGTGGCCAAACTTTGATAGTCATATCTAACTTATTATTAAATTAAATTAAAATATAGGAATTGAAAATTGCACAATATTAAGTAGACTTTTTTAAACCCTACAAGAAGAGAGGAAATGGAGCCAAACTTATTGTTTGCATTGTTAAGGAAATTAAGCATGACTCAAAGCTAAGGCAATAGCATGTGATCATTACTATGATAAGTCTTTTTCTTCACCTAATGAAAACATCAAAGGGACAAGCAAATATGTCTCCTTTTATTATCAAATTCACTTTATTTAATCATTGGAATCTTCTTTTTGTCATGAGAGCCTTTTAAAACAATTAAAACAAAAATAATTATGGTATACTCGGATGAGTGTGTGCGCACCTCAATTAATCTCCTGGGGCATCTGTTATCACTTATCAACACTTGTTGTACAGGTACCATGTAATTTTGTTCATCAAGACTTAGACAAATAGAAATAAATCACGTAGTATTTTGTGTATGCTAAAATTTGAACAGGAAAGATAAGAATTCTCAACGTATTTAATTCATTAATTATACTCTGAAACTTTTCTTAATTCCTACTCACCTTATAAGATGGTGTTTTAATATATAGGTACACATATTAATATTGTTATAGTTTTAAGTTAGATGTTATATTTATTAGCTAATAAAGAGATTGATACATCCAAGCTAAGCTCAAAATTGAATAGATAAATAAATTTTAATTATTAAGATGTGTTAAATTGTATATATTAATTAATATTATTAATAAAATGATGTCAATGCATAATATTTTTCTGTTGACAATAGAACTCCTTGTCGTCATTCCTTGTGTGCGCAAGATAGATTCTTCTCTCATATATAATAGTCCGATTCATAATAGTTCACAAACCACACAAAAAAAGTAATTAATTACACTTGGTAAATGTCATGCGGTAGTTGATAAGCTCAATTGTAAAGGCATGTACAAGTTTTCAAATATGAGATCCCCATTTAGAAGATCACATGCTCAATCAACTCGATTATTTTTATATTTTCTCTTATTTTTCAAAGATATTGTCTTATTTAGTCAAGCTAATTAAGACTAAACTTAGATTTTTATTTAATCATATTGTTGGGGTTAAGTGACATAGTAGGACAAAGTTTTCTTGTGTTTCTTTTTTTATTTTTTCTGGTTGGCATTAAGTATAACATGGTTTATCATTGAAAATAACGATGATAATGACTCAACACATTTAAAAATAAATTAAACGTGGAAAGAAATCACTAAATTAAAATTTAAACGTCTTGCCAATTTCTTTCTACTTTAGATTGATAGTTCAAAAACAAACCGTCCACGTTAATCAAAGATTAGATAAGGAAGAAAATTCAAACGTAATATGAATAAGAATTGAATTCTAATTAACTTTATCAATAATAAGTCACGTTTGTTTATCTGCGAGCTTAATTAATAGGATCGTTATCCCTGAATGGAGCCTTACCCGACACAAATTCAAATTAGTTGAACTCAAATACAGATACTGAATATCGGATGAAAAATAAAATAAAAAAGCTATAAATATAAATTCTAGAAAATAGTAACATACTAATTTTAAGTTACGAGTTTTTTTAAGTTCCTTTATTCATAACAAAGGTCTCGATTTCAAGCGATCCTCTTTATTACAGATGAGATAATCATGTCGAAGAGATAAGAATACGTTAAATGTGTTTAGTGCACTATGAACAAAGAATGGAATAGAAGGGGTCTAATCAGTCCTTCCTTGCTCCCATTTAGGGATAGGATTTAAATTGAATGTGAAATTTTTTGACACGAATAATCGAAATAGTGGCAGATCCTATGGACCACTCACACTCCACAAGAACCCAAAAAAATGAGTGCTGGAAAATGCAATTTGCTAAGAATGATGACTATGTATTTTATCTATTCTTATTGTTATTTGCTGCCATCTGTAATAAATACATATTTTTCAATAATAAAAGGCAAGAGAACATGTTCTTTAAGCTTTTTGTAGGGCTCCCCACAAATCTCATTCTGATTTCCTTCAAAAATACTTCATTATAGGGTCCCATTATTTCTCATTAAACTCACTATGTTGCCTCTTCTAAGCTAATTTATATTCTAAGGTATTTATACATAATTAGACCAAGTTGTTTTATCTTTAACTTTACGTAAATAGGGGACATTTTTGTTTAATCATCTGGTATCAAAATTCATTAAGAGGAAAATATAGCTTATTGGATGTGTAAACGAAATTTTATCTTATAAATAACTGAAAAGCAAATGAAAGTTACATATAAAATGTAGTGATACTTTTAATAATGTGATTTTTTTTTTTGAGATAATCATATTGGCTTGGCTAAAAGCGGATAATATCGATCATAGAATATTAAAGAGTATTTATAGTTTGATTTAGATCAATAATTGATATTAGAGCCAATAAATCGATAAGACGAATACATTGCATACGTGGTTTAGTGTTTTTGCTTGTCTACGAGCCAATTTACTATTTGTATCTATAGCTTTAGATACACATACGCGAAAATAAAATAAAATATAGACTTTGATAACCATAAATATGCATATCGAATCGATATGAGTGGCACACGATTAATCTCCTTATTGGTCATGTTGAAAAATCTCAAGAATGAATTAAAGTCGTTATATTAGATGTTTTCTACTAGTATTTACTTTGTTTGTCTTTTTCAATTAGACGAGTACTCCTAATAGAATAAAGAGTGTCAAGTTGGACTTTGCAAATTTAAAATTCATATTTTGGGCAAATTTAAAATTATAATGGAGTTTTAAATTATTTTTGGGGATTCGTGCATTTAATGTTAATTTCAAATTAATATGAATGTTTGACTAATATAATTCTCTATAATATAAAACATGGCTTCACGTACTACAATAAGGGATCCAAATTTGATTTATTTTTATGTTTAGATCTTGTTGATTTTTCCACATCCCGTTGTGACTAGGTGTTTGGCCCTTTTGTGGTCTCCATTTCTTTATTATAATATCAGAGTCATATTTATTTTAATTCATTATTTATTTGATATTGGATTCTCATCTTATATTGTTCGCGCTTTAAATGTTCAGTCTTGAATACAAAGAAGGGGAAATTCCTATAACAGGTATCAAACATGTTAGATCTTTGCTACAATTTAATTAGACATAATAACGTAGGTTTATATTATTATATACTATAATTGTACGGTCTAAGAATTGAATAAACATAATGTAGACTTTATATATAATGTAGACACAATAATAAGTTGAATAATTTGCCAACTTGTCTCATAGTTTAGCAACTTTAAATATTCATAATCTTCAAGAGCCAAATTTTAGTTTCAAGTACAAAGACAGTTGTAAACAGCATTACACAAAAAGTTAAATGTTCAATAAAATTGAATCGACTTGTAGCATGTAATAATTTTCTTTATTGTCCCATTAAAAAAGGAAACAGTCTGTGTTTTATTTATTTTTTAATTAATCAGCGTGAAAAAAATTTAAATGACAGTTAAAATAAAAATAAATGAGTATGTTTTATGGTTCAAATTTACGTTTGGATTATACAAAACTATCAAGATTTTCTGTCTCATACAAATTTGGACCATTTTTTCTCATACTTCAAAAGCAAATATGATAGTTTTTTCTTGTAAAAATGTTTTACGTGCTGAAATTTTTTCATAATAAGTAAATAAAGATATATTTAAACCAATGCATAACGAAAGAGTATATTTGACCTTAATTATTTCCAACAGGAATTTTAAAGGAGAATTTTAACTTTTTATCCCAAAGAAAAAAGATAAACGAAAGACTAAAGTTGCAAGAAAAAAAGAAAAATTAAAAGGAAAAGAATGAGATAAAAGATTCGAATTAAAGGCAGTGGTATGCTATCGTAAATGTAAGAAATAAAATATCGTAATAGGATAATTGAAATTTCTCTGATTTTAACAAAATGACTTGAGTTTAATTTTTTTTAAATGAAGAAAATCAAATTAAAAATATGATTTATAAAAAAAAACATACAAAATGCTATTACAATTTAATCAGACTTTACTATAAATATCGCGATAAAAAAAGAGAGAATGAGAAGTCAAAACGTGGCGAATCCAACGGCGCACACAGAAATAGAAAGAGAGAAAAAGGAAAACACCGTACAGCAACCAAACATGTTCTTTCCACGTGATCCCTTCTTTATTTCTACTTTTGTTTTAAAAAAAATTGAGTCCGACTAAATCTGAATTCGTATCGAGAAGTCCCACATTAGAGATAAAGCGTTTTTTAAGATCCTAACAAAGGCGACTCCGTGCTCAAGGAGACTCAAATCCGAAACATCTTAATTAAGGATGAAAGACTACTTGCCACTCCACCACAACCCTTATTGATTACTTTGTTCAATGTCACCTAAGCTACATTATTATTCTTCTAATGAAAAAATCAATATTTAATACTCTAAGAATTAGTTTGATCGTGGAATGAGTTATTTCAAAATTAATTATTTCACTATTGTTACATTACAATCCTGAAATAGTTAATTTTGGGATAAGTTATTATATATTTTTATCATAATTAAATATGGGATAAATTCATCATAGAATTAATTTCAAATTAGTTATCGCTTATTCCTCATACAAATAAGTTCTAAGGAATCGTTTGGTACAAGAGAAAAGGAATAATATTTTTTCGATAAAAGTGTATTATTTTATCCAATTTTTTTATTAGAGATATTAATAAGTCTCGATATAAAATTACACTATTTTTACATGGTTAAAATTATAATTTATGTGTATATATAGTAGATATTGAAACACATTCAACTTCTTTAAGTATTTACTTTTTCATATTTTGAACTCTCTTATAAAAATTCTAATTTCGCAACATCCACTATTTACACTATAATAAATTAATGAAAAAATAAATTATCATATATATAATTTGGTGGGATAATTTAGTCACGAGAAATCTCAATTCATAGAATAACTTTGTTTACTCAATTTCTCATACCAAACAACTCCTTGGAAATAAGATAACCCCCAAAACAGGAAAGAACTTGAAGAGATGCATGGTGAAACAACTGTTAGAAAGCATTTTTCATCTTGAATTGATTTTAGGTGATATTCGAATTAATTGAGATTTCAATAAAGATATTAAATAGCACTTATGGTCAAATTGTGTGTGTCGTTAAATTATGTGTTTCAACTATTAATCATAATGGCATGATATACAAATTTTTACGCTTGAAATACATATCAATCTTAAATCTCAAAGTGATATTATCAATCGCAAAATTATATTTTTTTACACACGACCTTAAACTTAAAAGGTTGAGATCCTCTAAAGGATATCTTTATCCGCAACTCACCGTTGATTCTATTCTCAACGAAACAACTTTAAATAACTTTTATATTTTTTGTCGAGATCCACCAATTTTCAAGTGGACTTTTTAGAGAATCTCATTGTTGTGTCATAGGATTTATAACTCGATTAAATCCACAAGTGAAATTATGTATTCTTCCATTCGTTTTTAATAGGAATAGAAAAAAATCATACCTTATTTAAGAAATACTAGTAAAGAGAAGAATAAGCATTGATTCTATTAAGAAGAGAATTCAAGCCTCTCCTTTTGTCTATTTATTATTTATTCTTTCTAGAAAAGAGTTATCCAAACAATCGTTGCCTATTTAGTTATCTTTTTTCATTTTGAAAATTGAAATTCTTTTTATTGGACAATTATATTACTCCTCAAAACAATAGGTCAATATAGGATTGTCCGTCATTTACTTTACTTATTTGAAATCTATCATTTTTCAAAAGAAAAATAACAATAAAAATGATTTTTAGCGATAATAAATATACATATTAACAAAGAGTGATAAAGTTTTTACTAACATCAATTTATTTTTATTGGATTCAGTGTCACTATAACCCTAAGGAACATTTACAAAGAGTGTTAAATACCGTTAAAAATATGCTTTTATTAACGATTAAACTATTATCATTAATTAATTGCTACTAAAATCATTTTTGAGGTAGTAATTGTCGGCTTCATACATCTCGCCTATTGAAACACCAATCCAATCTTGAAAGCTGAACTCCGTAATAATAATAAGATTCACAAATTAAAAATAATTTTTATAGTCATTCTTAACAATATTTTGTTTATAGTTTCAACAAATTATGCACAAAATTGTATGTTACCAAGATTGTATAAAAAATGAAGATGGGTGGTGATCCTTCAATAGTTTTCAGTGCCGTGAATTTTGTTAATTAACCAAAATATTTCGCAGAAAAAATCTTTTCGATGGACGAAAAGCCAAAGCTATATATAATGCAATTCTAAATAGGAAGGGATCCCGAATCATCCCATCACATAATATGTTTGTGAATTATGACGTTTAATTGTGTATTTAGTGTATGTTTGATATTGAGAAAAATATTTTTTTAATGAAAAATGAGTAAGAAATTACTTTCATGATTCATATTTGTGATCGAGGGAGTACTTATTTTTTAATTTTAAATAAATAAATAAAAAAGATTATCTCAAAAATATTTGTATATAATTTAAATAGTACACTTTACGGAATTGGAGATAGGAATTTATTTCAGATCAAATTTGGATAAGTGTACTAGTATTTTGGAAGAACAATAAGTTTATATAGATTTTTCTTTCAAATATTGAAAACTTATGACATTAAACGTTGTCATAATATTTGTATAGCTTTAAAAAGCTTTCCATTTAAGATAATCAAAAAGTATACCGTTAGTTGTTTTCTTATGTGAAGATATATTATTTTAATTATTATTCTTTAGTCGATTAAAAAGAAAGTGCATCACGTGAAATATCGAAATTGATTGAAGGAAAAAAAAAATGAAAAGGAGGTTTGTCTTTAATTACTTCTTGTAGTGTTAGCAAAGGAAAGATGTTTTTGTAATAATTATTTTAATGATTTAATAGGAGTAATTACTTATATCTTAAATGCCAAAATTGAATTTTATATAAACGTTCAAACGTAAATGTTAGTATAAACTTTATTACTAAGCTAATTAAAAAAGGAGTGCCCACAAGCCACTCTACATGTCTACAAGAATTTTAGGCACACTACTTTTTTTTTTTACACTTAGAATTATCAAATATGAGTTGATTTTTTCTTTTTTACTCTACTTGAATTAAATAATATTTTAAATTTAATAACTTCAAAGATATGAATAAAGATATTTCTAAACATGTCCAATTTGGGCATCAAATTTTATTTCAGCATTTCAAACACTATTCGAAAATTCTTTTTTGCTTTATAAACTTCCCTGCCTCCGATATGGCTCTCGATTGCTATTTGATTATTTATATTGATTATGTTAAGTTTTTGCACTTTAAGCGTACTAGTCTTTTACTAATACTAATGAATGTATGAGCAAGCTTCATGATATATGGTTTGTTAAATAACAAATTTAGATGGAAAACAATAGAAAATTCGAAAGGATCAATTTTGAAAAAATATTTGCCGATCGTGAATGTTATAAGGTCGGAAAGAAATCTGATAATAGTAAAAGAAATTTATTCTTAAAATTATGTCGTTATCTTTCTTGACTTTGACAATAATCAAGGAAAAAATACTCCTTTCTTTTCGAAACACACTTTGAAATCTATATAAAATAGAGATCATCGTTATAATAACGTTATCAATATCGCTAGCTCTATTAATTTTTCGTACACACTATTGGCTGATACGATTTTTTAGCGTGTTTACAATAATTGATATATGATTAGTATAATTTTAAATTGGATCAGAAGAAAATAAGATGTATATAAATCTTACTTCTATTTTTATACATTATCCTTAACTCTACCTAACGTTTTTACACTTATAAAAAATGGGTTAAAATAAGTCAAAAATTAAAGTAATTTACTATGTTTAATTGTTAAGTATTAAGAGAGTTATATTTAACAGTATTATATTTTAATTTAATTCTATTGCAAAATCACAGTTTGAATAAATTTGGCCGACGTTCTCATGGCGGTTTACCCAAACGGAACGTCGTTAAAACGCCGTAAGCCCGACATGCCACGTGGTTCCTCTGACAGAGAGTACAAAGCTTACGTACCGGTTAGCGGTTAGAATTGAAGTTAGGAGTTAGGACTATGGATTATTTTAATAAAAAACTTACGTAAATTTCACTAGTTTATCAATTAATATTTAGGTATATTCTAATTTGTAATATTACATATTTTAGCAGATTTTGATTTGCCCAGATACGCTCAGATACATATATTTAGAGAATACATGATGTCAAAATTAGATGTAATTTATTTTAGATACACTGCATTCAAATTGATTCACATGTATCTTGGACACATAACCAATCTCCCTCGCCTTCTTTGCCTCTCTCGCATCTCGCTCACATCTCGTTCTCCACTCTTCAATGTATTTAGAATCCCAGATACATGTATCTAGTGTGATTACATGCATCTGAAATACATCCAAATCTTACTCGCCTCTCTCCCTATTTTTGTGCATCTTCTAGTAAAAATATATGTATCTAAGTTTTTACTCAATATATAATAGAAAATTCTTAATTAGTAGTAAAATACATAATATTTTTAAAATATAGATAATAATAATATATATGATATATGTCTGATTATGTAGTATTTTCCTTTTTTTTTCTCCTAACACAAATCACACATTAATTGTACTAGCTAAATACGATGCAACAAGATTGAATAAGAAAATATTGATAAGAAAAATGTATTCTCTCTCTGTCCCTAATTACTTGTCCACTTTTTTTTTTATAGTTGTCCCTAATTACTTGTCTATTTTAACAAATCAAGAAATGACAATTTTTTTTACCTATTATACCCTCAATTAAATGACTAATTACTTTGAAAAATCCAGAACTTTTCATCCACTTCATAATTAATAGAGGTAAAATGATAAATTCACTATATCATTAATTGATTTCTTAATATATGTGTCAATTTAAAAGTGGACAAGTAATTAGGGACAGGGAGTATTATACGTACTAATAAAATTTGTTTTTATTTTCAAAACTCATTTTTTTTTCTTACTATAGTTAGGAGTTGGGTACGAAAAACGATGAGATTTCTTGCTGGGAGGCACCGCCTGCATGACCCATTAAAATATTAATTAAAATTAAAAAAATATTTTCTTTTTTTTTTTTGCTCTCTTTATTTCTTTATTTTAAAACATTTGCAGGTGTTGCAGATCTTGCCTCCCATACACGAATTTTCTCTTTTATTTTTTTTCCAATTAAAAAGTTAAATTAAATTAAATTAAATTAATATTATAAAGTTTTGATATTTTTCTCTTTCATCTTGTATTATAAAAAGTCATAGAGCTTCTCCTTATTATCCTTCGTTACGCTTGTCTAAAAAGACTGGCCGTTTCTTCTTTATCTCTCTCTTTAATTATAAAATTCTTCTTTGGAAAATTCTCCTTTCAGAGGAACCAGTTTCTTCACTTTTCTGTACAGCTTGCTCAAGTAAGTTTTGATTATTCTCTCTATGAGTTGCTGAATTTTTTGTTTTTTTTGTTTTTTTGAGCTGATTTGGAAGTGATTTGTTTCTCTAATTCTACAGCGTTTCAATTTTGTTACGATTATATGAATTCTGAGCTGATTTTGTATTTTTCACATTTTTTTGGTTTGATTTGAAGGTTTCTGTTAGTAGTTTGCATGATTTTGCTGGAGAAATTGATTTCCGTGTGTTGTATGCGTTTTTTGGGAAGAAATTTGGTTGAGCTGATGTTTTGTTCTTCGTCGAGCTGTTTTGAAACTGTTTTGTTTATTGTTCTACTGTTATTGTTCATCTGAGCTGATTTTGTTTTTTTTTTTGACAATTTTTTGGTTTTATTTGAAGAATTTTTGTTAGTAGTTTGGTTGATTTTGCTGGAGAAATTGCTTTTTGTGTGTTGTAAGCGTTTTTGAGGATTTTTTTTTTGCCTGAGATTGTGTTTTGATGCAAAATATAGCTTGAAAATTACTTGTAAATTATGTGGAAAATTGAATAGGTGAACTGTGTTTTGGAAGTAAATCCAATTAACTTTAGCTGATAAGTCGATTGATTAATTTTCGTTGCAGTAATTTTATTGTGTGGAAGTTTGATTTGTTAACTATAATTTCCGTCTGTTGCGCTTTACCTAATTTGTTTGAAAATCATAGAGGAAGCGTAGATCTATGAAGAAATTAAGAAGATCTCTAGTTTCTCAGTCGAATACATCTTTAATTTATTCTCAGAAGCTGTATCTCCGCGTTTCTGCGAATTGATCACTTCTCAAAATAATTGATTTTCGCTCTAATTTCTGATTTTGCTGGCTGCTTCTTCGTTTGTCTCAACGAAAAGGTCAAAAAGCACTCACATGCGTATCTCCGCCTCTCGATTCCTTTAATCATTTGTCCAGATCTGTAAAAAAAAATTCATCTCATAGTTCATGTGAAATTTATTTATTATTAGTTGAGTAATTACTCCAGATCTGCAAAAAAATAAAAAATCTCTGAGCTCTTGCCTAAAATTCCTCTCTTTTTTGTTTTTGCCTGGAAAGGTGTTTTTTTTGTCAATTAGATCTTATTATCAAACTAGAGAGAAGATGAATCACTGTGCAATTCAACAAGGTGCTTTCGCAGCCTGTGAAGACATGTGGAGCTCCGTTTCTTCAATTTCTGATAAAAAGGACGCCGTTGTTTGCCCCAAGCCACGGCGTCTTGGCCTTTTGAACGCCACCATAACCGAACCTATCAGACCTCTCAGATGGCATGTTAGGTAAAAATTTGTCCCTGATTGGTTTTTAGTTTACTGAAGCATTCTGTTTGTTTTTCTAATTTTTAAATTTGTTTGTTCAACAGCCATCAGCAAGAGCTATGTGATTCCAGAGCTGGAGCTGAGCTATTGGACATCATCCTCGCGAAGGTAGTTCGTTGCTCTTCAATTACTATGTATATTAAATAATTGTTAATCGTAGTTCGTCTCTACCTTCACAAAATAGGGGTAGTGCAGTTACGTATGCACTATGTATGTTTGTTGTTGTGGAAGTCCTATCTATTTGACGAAAGCGAAAGAAATCAAAATATGAAGTATAAAGTATAACGAAAGAAAAAGAGGACATTTGTGTGGACGCATTGAAAGAAAAGGGCTTTTGTCCAAGTGTGTGAGCACCATGTACTTGTCATTGTAAGGTGTTAGATATTTATTCTTTAATTTGAGTGGCTTAGAATGAATCGACATGTCCGAAAATGGTTTTTAACGAAGTTAATCAGGTGCTTACGATCAGTTTAAAGTCAATCTAAAACTCTTAACAGGATGTAGTTATATGAAACATATGCTGATTATTGATTCTGAAAATTGTTACAGGGTGGTAGTGGTGCGGATCAATCATCTGCTGCACAGGTAGCCTCGTCGCCCCCATTTTTTTGTGGGTCACCGCCGAGCAGAGTATCTAACCCATTAATTCAAGATGCACGTTTTGGTGATGAGAAGGTCACCCCAATTTCACCACGGGCAATTCCTATACCATCCGGACTGGCTTCGTCCCCATCCACATCCACCAGAAAAGGTGGATGCGTGAGGGCGAATTTTGGCAACAATCCAGCCGTTAGAGTTGAGGGATTTGATTGCCTCGACAGGGATCGCCGTAACTGCAGCATCCCTGCCCTGGCTTAATCAAACCCTCGAAATCCAAAATCCGAAATCCGTTTCAACAGAAGAGAAAAGTAAATATAGAGGTAATTTGAAGTTCGTTTACACAAGGAGAGTAATCAACCTTTGGTTTTTAGCATCACCAGGAGGAGGAGAAACAGGAATTTTGAAAATGATAAAAAGATCCTTTTTGCCTAATGTAAATATTGTTTAAAAGGATCTGTTAAGTGTCTGTAAGTAAAAAAAATGAGAGTTGTGTTGTTCTTAACCCAAGTAAATAATTATGAGATAAAAATTAGGAGTTGTTCTAGTAAGGTGGGTAAAAACCCTCTTGGAGAATGGTATTGTAAGTATGAAGAAGTTTGAGGAGAAAATTTTTAGGATTTTCTGTCCATTTTGGGGTGGTTTAGAAATGTCAATATGGGCGGCTTTGATGAAGAGATTAAAAAAATGAAGGAAAAAACCTTTATTAGTTGTTGAGTGGAGTCATGGTTGTAGTCAATTCACTTTTTGTAAATATATGAAAAAAATATGTACAAATATCCTTTACGGCTTATATGATATGATGATCATTTTGTTGCGTAAATTGCGTGTAGTGATTTGAATTTTCTTCCACTTTCATTTCGGCGGCTGCATGTTGAATGATGATTCTTTGCTTGTTTGCTACGCGAAAAATGGTAAATTATTGGTTGCAAATCAACTGTGGAGATTTTCTTAGATTTTTACCTTGAAATGTTTTGTTTTCTTGTTACAATTTAAAAAGAAGTTGGATAATATTAGGTTTTAGCTAAATTTCTATCATGTCAAAATTTATAGGTGATAGCAATTACATAATATTAGGTTTAGCTAAATTTATCAAGCGTGTCATGTTTGATCATGACTTCGATCCTGATTATCTCAGTTCGTCCCCTTGTGGATTTATTATAGATAGAATATTAGTTTTACTCAATAATGCTCCTCTCCGGTGCAATTTTATTTATTAACTAAGCTCACCACCAAATAATTCTCATGTTCGATCATGACTCTGATATGATCACCCCGGCCCCCTTTTAAGATCTTGTCATCGGCGTTACCAATAGAAAAAGGAGAAAACTTTACTGGCAGCAAAGAAAAAGAGTAAATAAAGTAAGTGAAAACAGGGGAAGTGTCTTTTTCTTTCTTTTTATGGCCAGGCATTTGGTGTTGTCGATATGTTTGTTGATCAAATGAAATTAACTTTATTCCAGTTTTAGATTTTGATTAAATCCCAAAAGGTTTGAATTTGGACCATACTAATTCATGATTAAATAACCATTAATCATGCTCCTAATAAATTCAAATTAGTGCAAAGGGTACATATTCTCAATTAATCATTGTAAGAATATAAATTAAAGGTGAAAAAAAGATATAAAAGGTTAAATTCGTTGAGAATAAAAGATTAGTTATTGGGTAAAAATCCCACAAAAGTAAATGTGGAATAAAACTTTTTCTTAAAGCATTGATCCTAGCGACACAGTTGGTGACTGTGCCTCCCAAATATAATGTTTCTATCTTATTTCGATTTTTGTGATATGTTTTATTCAATTAACTTTATAACATTATATAAATGTTATGATATATTTAAAAACATGAGTTCAAAATTCTTATACCCTCATAAATGTTATAATATGTTATAGATTACAACAATAAAATACATTTATATAACCTCACAAATGAATTCTGAAGAGAATAAGATATAGAGATTGTTTTTGATAGATCACATAATTTATATTATAATAACATAACATATTCAATATAGACCAACAAGTGAAGTCTGAAAAGGATAGTATGTAGGCAGATATTACTCCTACCTTCAGAGTAGAGAGGGTAAAGAGACTGTTTCCTATATACCGACAACTCAAGAAAGAAAAAATAACATGAGTGAAGAAATAGAGATAAAATATGTTTTCAATTGCAAGTATTTATTTTTTCTTTTTCAAATTTCATATTAATTTTAAGTTATGTCAGAAGAAAATATAAACTTTTAAAAAAGGTAATAATTGTAGGTGTTGAAGTCAAAAGACAAATCAGGTGTGTGTTTCCAAAGGAATTTCAAACAAAAAGCAATAAAGTCAAATGGGTTGTAGCTTTTTTGTGTTTACAACTAAGACATTATCAAGTTGACCAGTTCCAATAAAGACAGAGAATCTCATACTCCCAACATATTAAGCAACAGCTGCACGTTTGAACAAATTTAAAAAATTAAATTAATGAAAGGATTAGCACTCGTATTAAGGATTAAAAAAAACATATTTTGGACCCAATCAACAAGTGATTTTATTTCTTTTATATTAGAAATAATAGGTTGAAAATAAGTAATCTATTGAAAACCGAAGAAGATATTTATTAACAACGGTTTTGATAGCAAGTTCACAACTCATAAACTTCAAATCTTGATTCCGTTTATTTACATAGTTTGAGTTACTCTCCAAAATATTTTTAATAGTTTTTTTAATCATGCAAGATTGATAGTGATGCTTTTGGTTTATTTCATGTGATGAAAATAATTGGAATTATTTAGCAACCTATGACTTAAATAGTGATATAGTTGCGTGAGGTAGAAATTAGCTAAAACTAGCTTATCAGCTGGTTACATCATGTTTAATAAAATTACAAAGTTGTTATTTTCAAGTGCTTATAACCTATTAATACTCATTCTACCAAATACATATATTTATTAAGAAATTATTTGAAAAAGACAAGCAAAATTGGTCAAAGGTGGCTGACAAGGTGGTCAACTTATTTCTGTTACCCCACCTCTTTATTTTACAACATAGTGTAATTACAAAAATAGAGTCCGGGGAGGATAAGATAACATGTATGCATACCTTATCCTTATGGAGGATAGAGGTTGTTTCTGAAGAACCCTCGGCTCAAAAGAGAAGTTACTCAAAGCATCATTGCAAGAAAATAAGACAACAGATTATCATGATACCAAGAAAAGGAAGCAACTGAGAGTAAAACACATTGAAGAATAAGAAACTACGTGATTACAGAATTCTACTACTAACAAGCTGAGAAGAGATGGAGCTAGCCCCCTTTTATCTCCCACGTAAAGTGGGACAACGCTCGATTACCTACTACACCTTCTTCCCTAATCCTCACCCTTTTATTATATCATCTTTTGTTGAGAAAGAGAAATGAAATGAGGATGACCCCCACCCCTTGGTGAGTTACCTAATTCTCAATAAGAATCTTAAGTATTTAGTAGACAGAAAATAGATACCCAGAAAGTCAGATCCTAGACAAAACTAATTTTAATTCAGACAAAGGATGATAAAACATAGCACAATGTGGAACGTACCTTGTAAAAAAGTCAAATCCTCATTTCACTACTATTGTTATTCAGCAAAGAAGGTTAAGAGTACACAATTCCATCGGGCAACAACAACCACCACCTTCCTGAGGTAGACGAGGTTGTTTTCGATAGACCCTCGGTTCAAAAAGGAAGTATCTGAAGCAGGAAATATATATAGTTCATTAACATAAAAAAGAGTGAAAATTTAATGTGTCGAGCCAGGATCATTACGGTAAAAAGAAATTTCTCTATGGCCGTTCTTCATTAGCTTGAGGCACCAGCAGTATGTAATACAGTAAAACATAGTAAAGAAATTGAAATAACAGATATTTAGAACAAGTAAATATATACAGAGAGCCTATGATTTTATTTACTCAGCATCCATGATCGTATAATGCTTCCTTAATACAGTGATATGTATCAAGAAAGTTTTAAGTTCAGAGATATGGCAGAATGTATCTAAAGGAGATGAAATCTGTATGTCTTGTGATTTGTGACAGTATGGATCGTATGAAGCATGAGGAGTCTAATGTTCGATCATGAGCTTTGTTTGTATGGGCGAATTTCCTATTTGTGGAATCCAATCTTAGTTGGGTCTCTATTGAGGAATTATTGGTGTTATATAACCGTTGTCATGCCTGGTTATGCAACCAAAATACAACGGAGGTGGTTGAGGAGTCCATGGGGATTCTACCCCCACAATCCAGTCCTGGGGTTCAGTTGGATGTTATCATGGGCTAGACACTTAGAAGAGGTGGCCCATGTGCTGTTTCGTAGGAAGCACAGAATGATTGTGTGGAACATGGAGTTTAGTCATTTGTTACGTACGTAAAGGATTCTTCATTTTGTGAGACGGTTGTCAGGGGATAGACTGTATGAGGAGTCGGAGACAGGCTCTTAACCTTGTAGCAGAAGGGTCTACTTTGGGACTTGTAGTATGATACATGTCGGGCACATGCTATTTTTGTCCACTACAACAACCACAAGGAAAATGTGATTGATAGACACACTGGATTTTAAAGAAAGGTTGATTCAATTGCTTTCAGTATGCAGAACAGCAACAACAACATACCCAGTGTACTCCCACAAAGTGGATCTGGAGAGGGTAGAGTGTAAACAAACCATATACCTACCTCAAAGGTAGAGAGGTTGTTTCTGACAGACCCTTGGCTCAGCATGCAGAATTAGAGTGTATGCAGACCTTACCCCTATCTCAAAGGTAGAGAAGGCTGTTTCCGATAGACCCACGCCTCAGTATGCAGAATCATTCCCTGAAAAGGTACCTCAAGAACAATCAAGATACGTGCTTTACTTATTATACATTCTGGCTCTTTAGTGTGCACAACCCTGTTTGAGTTTTACTCATTGTGTTCAGCATGCACAAAAAGTGTGAATTTGGAGAACTACATACCGAAACTGTCCACTTAGAAGAACCAGTGTAAGGCTTATTTGTCTGCATGGTGAGGAAAAAACAGTTTTAGGATAATGCAATTGGAACAAAAAAGAAATCACACAACCATATGCTTTGAAATTATATCTTCAGGTATACTTTTGTAATCTCCATCAAAGAGCCATCTGGCAAACTGACAAAGATGTATTTAGACTCTAATACCCGTGATTCATCAAACTACCCACATTGCAGACTTGTTGTCAAAAATGTTTTAAGGCCTGCAAAGAAAGGCAAAAGCGTTAAAACATTTGAAGATATACCACAAGGAATTGTGAATTTCAATTACTGGCACTCAGGTTCCAACTAGAATTACGGCACCTGCAGCATCCAGGGACTTAGCAATAGCCCACCGATATCCAGTATCATCAGCTACACCAGCTATAAAAGCCCTTTTACTTGCAAATAGTGCGTACAGTTTTCTCAAAAGACAGGGCTACAGGGAAAGAGATTCCAAATTTGGCCACATTAAAAAAATAGTTACAAGAAATCAATACATCATTCCCAGTGTAGTCTCACAAAGTGGGGTCTGGGAAGGTAAGAGTGTATGCAGACCTTACCCCTATTTTAGAGGGAGAGAGGTTGTTTCCGATAGACCATTGGCTCAAAAGAAAAAACAATCCAAAACAATTCTGAAGAAGAAATAATGGAAGTACAAGAAACAAATAGTAACAAAACAGTACAACAGAACATACGACAGTCGAAGTACAAGAAACAACAAATAGTACCAGAAATCGAAGGATAAAAAACTACAAGTGTAATACTACAATTACTAGTATGGACAACAATTAGACAAAACACTCCCACCTACAACATTCTACCCTAATCCATGTCCTCCACAACTTTCTACCCAAGGTCATGTCCTCGGTACACATACATATTTTGACTGGCAGGAAAAAGGAAGAAAATAGGCAAAAGTATCACTTCAAATAATTTAAAAGCAATAGGCAATCACTGCCTGAACTCATCATTTATAGAATTCTTAAAGTCATCAAGCATCTTGAAAGAAGAAATTTTAGAGGACGACTTAGAAATAAGCCCGGAATCATAGTTTCCATCTTTCCAAAACTGGTGACAAAGAGGTCCTGGACATATTGGTGACATTGAAAGACCAGGGGACTAGTGTGTATTATCATCTCCATGCCTCTTAATACACCTAAACGTGCTAAATATTTAGCAGGGTACAAAGAAACAAGATGGAAGTTACAATTTGTACATCTAGAATTCATTAAGAGGGACAAGATGAACTAAAGACTATTATGTCAACTAGTAAGGAGCATTATATAGGGCATAAAGCAGGGTTAAAAATACTAACCGGTTCAGCTAACCAATTGCTGGGGCCAGGAATCCTAACAAAGGAATTCATAGAAATTAAAAAAATACTATACCCAGAAAGTTCCTTTATGTTAAGAGATTCAACAGTTATACATAAGAACATATATATTTTTGCACTACTAGCACACTGTAATTTTTGGACAAAGGGTATTCAATTGAACCCACTTCCCTCCTTGCTGTTAGCTCCACCACGGCAGCCAGCCTTTCAATTCAACAAGCATTAAAACTTACTTTATTTACTTCCACAAGAAATTAATATAGCATAAAAAATAAATTAGACATGTCAACAAATTACAGACCATAAAAATATTGTTTTTAGCTCAGTTTGTCATATCTTCAAGACGAGAGAATGTATTTGTTGTTTTATGATTTTTAAATAAACTCATTTCTCATATGAAAGGGTAAGGAAAAAACCAACTGACAACTTCATTACTCAAACATACAGACTGCCTTCATAACTTATTAAGCATGAGCATGCTTTCATAACCACAATCGAAGGCCGTTAAATTCCTTCACCTATTCTTTGAACTTCCAGCCTTAGCATTGATTATGGAGCTAATGTCGGGAACCATTGGACATTCCACACTTGACTCCCAAGTCAAACTTGGCCGCAAATGCTAAAGTTGACTGAAGAGCCTTTTGAATCGAGCTTGGTGTATTTGCAAGGAACGGTGCCTTCGGGGAGCTGGCAATTTCTGCATTGCACTTTTGTGCGGACTGGATTAAGGACTGCCCAGCTGGAAATAAAGAACTCAACTGTCTAAATGGCATTTCGCTGGAAGTTGTATTTGGTGCACTTTGTCTCCTCTGAATGGGTGATGAAGCACTGTAACACTCATTAGGATGCGATCTATCTTCTACTGCTTTGTCAGCTGACAGGAAGTTTACACCCCGAGGTACAGAACCAGGAGGGGTTCTAGTCGACATTTGATTGATGCTCCCTAACTTGGCTTTCATGTCAACCAGTTGCAATTTATCAACTCCATAATCCATATTAAGCACGCCTGACAATGTGTCACCACTAGGCTCAGCTGAAGGTGCTCGGCCAAAGGACAAGAAGTTCATTCCTTGTGGTGTCCTCGTAGATGCGCCTTTCATAAATCCATTCGGTTTCTGAATATTGTCAACACCATTTGCTTTGGAGGGTAAACCAACTTCTTCATGCTTTCTGGCATCACCTTGCAAAGACTTCCCATGAGATAAGAACGTGATACCTTTGGGTGTTGATGCAGCTGGCTTTCGCACATGCTCTAATACAGTTCGCTCAGTGCTATTACGGGGAACAAGCCCAGCTGAACTAGATGTGGAGTTAACGTCTTTATGCGACATTCCATTTGTGTTTACTTGGACCAAAGAGTTTGAAGCAATAGGACTTGTAACTGCCTCTGTCTTGACAGTTATCTGAGATATGCCAGTGACATAAGAAGTTAAATATCTTGATATAAAAGAGGAAAACACACCTCCAAAGATGTAAGAAAATAAAAAATTGTGCACAACTGAAAAGTTAAAAAGTTGAATTGCAGGGAGGACGATACCTCATGTGAAAATAAACAACTAGAACCTCTGTTGCAAAACCCTTGGGAAGCATATTTATCGCACGGATACTTGGAGAGTTGATGATCAAACGGGCAGTCATCACCTTTCATGCAAGACTGACGTGCAAAATGACAACATGGCTGAAGAGGAAAGATCTTTACAAACGTTAGAAGCCAGAACAAAGGTAGAAACATGGATGTTATGCTACATGATAGAAACAAATACTTGTAAAAGCAACAGCGGATACTTTTGAAAGTAAAGGAGATATTAAAATTTTGTTCATTTTCTGAACAATTTGAGAGTGCTGCAAATCAAAAATCATGAAATGGAACTTAAAACAGCAAGCAAAATTTTTCTTGGACATTATAAAAAGAGACAGTAGCCTCAAAACTGCTGCAAACATTTTATGCCTTGGTGAGTTGCTTTCTCAATAAGAATCTAAGCATATACTCCCTCGATCCCATATTAGTTGATCTTTTTCCTTTTTACACGCATATTAAGAAATCATAAATAAGAAGATAATTTTACTAATTCACCCCTTACAAAACTTCTTGGAAATTTTACAAATATATGTGAACGCTTTCAAAAAGAATTAATTACAAGGGTAATATAGGAAAAATTTAATTAATGCTTTACTAATTTAGTAAGGTGATCAGCTAATATGAGACAACTATTTTTAGTAAGATGATCAACTAATATGGGACGGAGGGAGTAGTAGACACAAAATAGATACTTAGACGCTCAGATCTAGCTCTACAATCTGAAATTGACATGTATCCATACTAGACAAACTAATTTTAATCAACACAAACGATACAACATATATAATTTAAAGCATAGCCTAAAATGTGGAATATGTGTACATAGTAAGGTCCCCCACCGCCGATTTAAGTTGTTAGTTCCAGACTGAAGGGAGCAGCTATAACTTTATAGGGTAGACCTACATGATCATTTCAAGTTCTATGTCTCGTGACAAAATTATCAAAAACAAATAAGATTTCAGAATATGGCGATGATTGGAATGCTGGTAAACATTCCAAACTCACGGGTTGCTATTTCAAATAGACCATACCCACTCTCAATTCGAAAGTAAGGTAAGCAGTAGCATCACAGCAGGACTTCAAATCTCCTAGCATTGCCAAAAGCTTGCAACAATATGGTATAATAAATAAATAAAATAAAAGCAGCAAAAGCAGACCTTTGACTTTGTCAAGGGGATGGTATCATGAGAAAATTTACACGCCTCACCCTGTCAGAAGACAAATGAAGAAAGTCAGATCCCCAAAACATGGAAAGATTTGCTAAATCATCTTACCCTATATTATACGATTCTGAATTACCTCTAAGCATCTTCCCTTGAGATAATGGCGGCAATATTTCACGACTTTTGGTTTCACCACTGGTGGAAGCCTCAGCCTTTTAACTCCAAGCTTTATTCTCTCTTCAGCTCGTTTACTTCTCTGCTTGGCCTACAAAATATACAAGTTCCTTCGTAAATAGAGACATACGAAAGAATGAACAACTTGATCCTATAAATCTGAGAATAACCATATCATTCTACCAGATTTAACATCCGCATTCAGTAAAGGGATGATAAACTCATTTACAAATGAATGAAAATGAAGAGAGAACGAGATGGTGCACCTTTTTCCTTGCTTTGCTTTCCTTGGTTAAAGGACCTCGCTTCTTTTCATTTTTACCAATATTCTCATTCTGTCACAAGATGAACAGATTCAAATATAACAATATTCGCAGCTGATGAAAACATAGAAAGTGAGACTGATGTCTAACAAATTGCAAACTATACTTTATCCATCTACATTATCGTACTGACTTGCAGACGCAAACATGACCTTGAATGTTCAATACATTAAAAATAAACGTTTATAAATTTTGCATTTCTGGTGTAACAGTATTGTGGAAAATTTGTATCATTACATGGATTTCTAGAGGAGTTAAGTGACTCGTAAAAGTCAGTTTTTCATCTGCAGGTGGAGCACTGTAACAGACTAACAGTACCATCTTGGTACCTTCATCAATGAAACTTTACCTTATCAAATAAATGTTTCATTAGAAGACTGTTATTATGAAAAATTTCAGTAACAGAAATCCAATTTCTACTTTGTCCATTTCCTTCCATCCACCGGTCAAGCAAGAAAATCAAATAATGCACTATATTCGAAGTATGCAGATGTGGTGTCAGTAACTTTAGATAATGCACCATATACAAAGTACGCAGATGCAGCATCAGTAACCTCAGAAACCTACTAAAGTCCTTACTACCATTTTCTCATTTTCTGGAGGGGGGGTAGGAGAATGCATTATAGTCAAGTCTGGATGATTTTGATAATAGTCAATAAGCATGGTAAAAGGTCTGGACACTTTATGCATTTATGACATCGATCAAATGTCAGCTTTCTTTTTTTGATTTTAGGACTGTCTATAATTGGGAATAGTCACACAAAAAGTGCAGACGGGCATATATGAAGTTTCACTCTTTGAAACAGCAATTATGTTCAATAACAGATTGGAAATAGTTTTACAGATGCATGAGAATGTACCACGTCCAAGACAAGCAAGATAGCTGGACAGATTCTTTACTAGCCACAAACTAACAACTTTTCAGCTGATTATACGAGAGAAAACAGGCATTTATGGTGAAGTAAAGAAGAACCATCACTGGAAGAAGTCAGAATACTTCTAAGGAGGGAATCACCTATTGAATCCTAACACTGGGAAAACTGAAAACAAAAATGAATTAACCAGTACAGACTTGAAAGTAGCACATAGTTGAAATAGATAGAACATAAATAAAGTGCTAACAAATCGAAGAAGTGATCATACCTCAGCAGCAACTTTTAAGTGTTTTCTTTTTTTTGCATTTACACCGGAGGTTGAGTCAAATTGAGAACCAGCAGGATGATCTAACTTCACGTCTCCACCAACTTGCTTAGCATTATTTTCACTATCCAAAATGGTGTCATACACACAAACCTTTCTGGTCTCGACATCCTTTGAGCGGAAAACCTTTTCAGTATTATCTTGCGGCTCTTCTCTGAACTTTCTTATGAACTCTCCCCCAACAAAGGTGTTATCCTCATCAACTACATCAATGGATGAAGAGGCATAAGCATCCTTCCTCTGTGGTGCATTAACGTGAACATCAAAAGCAAACTCTTCTCTACTGGAAATGTCAGCAGGAGACTCATCTGCTCCATCCTTCTTCTCATTCCCAATATGATTAAGAATGTCATAATCTGATTCATCAAAAACCATAAAATCTCCGAAAGCTTCCCCTTCCTCCATCTCTTCACCCATAGGAACATGGACAGACGACTCTGCTGCTCCAGCAGAAGATATCAATGTTTCCAACTCCACCTCTTTTACACGCAATCCATGCTTCATTTCTTCCGAAAAATGTGTCTCAGAAACATCCATTTTCTCTCCAGAGAGCTCTGCAGGTTGCGACAAATGAGCAATTGCATCTGCACCAAAACATGATTCTATTCCTGCACTGACATCAACAATACTGGAGTCTTTGTCTAATCCTACCGGTCTGATAGGATCAGGCTCCTTCACCTCAGATTCATGAGTGCTACACCTATTCCCAGGTTCCTTGACCATTTGATAGTTACAACCAAGAGTTTTGTGTACCAAACAATTCATATCAATGATATCGTTTGTTATAAAATCACCTCTATCGCCTTCTACTGCATCACTTGTATGATTTGACAGATCTAAATCTACTTGTATTCGTGCACGAGTAAAATCTCCATATCCATAACGAGAGTTCCCTTCACTTCTATCACCAGAACCCGGTTGCACTACCAGATTGTTAGACTCGTTATAAGCAGGACCAGTACCTAACAAATTCTCAGACCTGATGAGACGATGATCAACTGATTCACCGACTTCATTTTCTTTTCCCAGTTTACTGCTCTCATTGTCATCTGTAAATTAAAATGGCTTCGTCAACACCAACATGCTAATATAACTATAATCTTATTTAGTTTCTTCTTAGACTGAAGTCGAACTGTAATTCTAAACTAGAGTGGGAACCATCATTGTGTTTATATATTGTACACGTGTAATCATACGATTATCGGAAACATATGTAACATCACAATAACACACATTGAGATACATTTGTTGCATGTAATATGCCAAAAGGGGGAAAAAGATACTCACACACAGAATCTAAGACAAACAACAATTAAAACTGAAACAAATTAATAGATGTAACAGGTCATTTCCATTCTATCATCAACAACATACCCAATGTGATCCCACAAGTGGGGTCTGGGCAGGGTACAATGTACGCAAACCTTACCTCTACCTTTGTGAGGTAGAGAGGTTGTTTCCAAGTAGACCTTCGGCTCAAAAGAAAAGTATCCAATGCAGGAATGTAAGGCACCAAAATAGCAAAATATAAAACAACTATAGCAGCAGATAGCAACACATATCGAAAAATAGGAACTACGCAATAAATGAATACCACTGCTAAAAGGAAAAGAGTAGACTCTCCCTCACAAAGTGGGACAACTCTCGGCTACCTAATAACTCTCTAGTCTAATCCTTGACCTTTGTATCTTCCTAATTAAGGTCATGTCCTCAATCATGCTGAAGTTGTGTCATGTTCTATCTAACCACCTCCACCTCTTCAAACTCCTGCTACAACCAATATCTCACACCTCCTCTTCACGTGCCTGAACCATATCAATCTCAACCCCACTTCCCTCCTATTGTCTTCCGCTGATGTCACTCCTACCTTGTCATGCATAATTTCATTCCTAATCATACCTCTCCTCCGAGTATGTCCACACATCCATCTAAACATCCTCTCCACTACCACTCTGCTTCATACATCAATATTGGTCATTCCATTCTATCGTCATCTCAAATTGGATAAATAAGCATATAAATTCATACTTTAAGTTCCATTTTCTGCTAATTCACGCAAATAAGATAAAATTTAAGCAAATTACCTAGTTTTTGTTTATCAGTGGTGGAATCTGTGCTCGGGCAATCGGATATAATCTGAAGCAGTGTACTGTAGGTTTGGCTCATGAGTAGCCGGCGGCGATGAGGTAAAGGGTAGAGGTTTTGCAAGGGTTTTAGGGCGCCGATTTGCGAATTCTCCATTGTTGATCAAAAAAACACAGGCGCGCTGAAGTTGCGCCGTTCGAATACACTTCAGCACTTTTGGCCGAATTTATATACTATGAAACTATATATTTTAAATATTTAAAGTGCATAATATTATCATGCTATCGAAAAAATTAAATGATATATTTAATTAAATATTGAGTTATTTACCTTAAATTAGTAGGATTAAGTCTTATTGAATTTGTTATTTTTGATGTTGTTGATGATAGGAAAGTGTTTGAGCAAAAGGAATATAATTATATATAAACACATAATTGTTTAAATGTGATGTAATTAGAAATTTTAAATTTATTTAAATAAAATTATTTATATTGAAACTTACAAGTTATATCTTTTTATCATAAGTATGATATAATATTTAGTTTTTTCATACACTCCTAAATCAACTACATATTCCAAGATTAATAGTTTAAAAATTAAAGTATCACAAAAATGTGTGTGGGATTAGTTTTATTAACCATCTTTAAATAGAGATTTTAAAATTTGATCCTAAAATTGAAAAACGTTTCGATAAAAAAGTTTTTATGACGAACCTATTTGATGCGAATCTAAATTTGTTTGACACTCACGTAGAATTGTAATTCCAAAACACCCGAAGAATAGCCACCTTTTAAACTACTAGTCAAGCTTTAGGCACGTTCGGAAACTATTTAAACTTTAGCCACTTCATAAAGATACCATAACATCAAACTTTGCTCAACAAGCAAAATCTGGTTGACTATTTCTTGTAAGCCCAACTTGCTATGCAAACGGCTTTGACTTCCCAACTAGATGGGCTTTGGTCAGTTGGTTCCTTCGTCGAGTTCAAGATCTCAACACGCCCCCTCACGTGCAGATTTGATTTTTTTTATGGTCAAACTCGTAGAAATTCCTTTTGCATTGGTAGCACTAAGATTCAATCCTAGGATCTCTGTTTGCTCTGATATTATGTTGACGTGTGTAATTATCTCATCTAAAAATTTAAGTTGTTAGTATAAACATATTTTTATTAGTAATAATTGTATTCTCAACATTTTTCGACATATTATTCAAATTATGTATTTTTTTAATATTCAATTTGCTGATTTTATTTAGACCGTAGAAATTGTGGGTGAAGAATTTTTCGGTCATAAAATTGTTGAGCTACTTGCATGAGTATTTATGTTCCTACTTTGTACAACTAATTATAGACCTTTATGAATTATGTAACGTAACCAAGAAATTCAAGTCCAAAATCAACTAGAAGGGTTTATAATGGTTGTGTTAATTAACTACAAACGTTTTAATCATTTGTGTCTAAAGTTAGGTTTGGTAATTTAGCTTGTAGGCTTTGGAAAGCTTAAAAGCAACATGTCAACGGTATATTTTACTAAATTAATTTTATTAATTGCGTTTTGAAAATATTATGATAAGAATAGTATTTAAAAAGATAACAAACTTTTCTTGATTTGCTAAAATAAATAAGTAAAAAGCAAAAAAATAAATAAATTCAATATATGGTCAAGTAAAATAAAATAGGGTGAGTAACTGAAATCTTCTGACTAGCTCAACTCTGAACGTATGCGTGTATGTAATGTTCTCATAATCATATATTTGAAGTGCTTCATAGTTATGAATCTGAAGTTGATGATTTCCAAAATCGACTATACACACATGCACTTCCATATTTACACATTAAACCCAATAATTCATATTCGACTATATAAGACTCATTAAAAAAGAAAACGCTCTTCTACGAGAAACTTCTATTTATATAATTTTGGAAATATAAGATGTACGTCACTACAAGAAAAACAGCCTCCAAGGAAGGGAAATCTGGTCCCTAAAAGTCCAAATCTAGTCCCAAAAGAGCATTTGGGACCAGAAAAAACTAGTCGCCACCCGTCCTAAAAGCCTCCGTCGCTATTGGTCAACAATGACGGGTCAAAAGGACTGGTCGTTAAAAGGTTTTGGGACGAGGAATAAATCTGGCCGCTAAATCATTTTAGAGACTACACTTCTGGTCTCAAATAGACCATAGATATCTTGGGAAGTCTTATTTTCAGGTCGTTAAAACATATTAGTGACCACCAACAACTGGTCCTCTTAATCTTTAGAGAAGAGGACGACCTGGTCCTAGTAACATTTAGCGACCATTAAATACTTGGTCTTAGAATAGATTTAGAGACAAGCATCATTTCTAGTCCTTGATTATTCATTTGAGAAGTGTAACAAGTCTGGTCCTAAATTGGCCTTTCACTTCTGGTCCTAGATTGACCACCAATACATTTCAACAAATATCAAATTACTACTAAACATCTCATCTAAAAACAATGATATATATATAGAAAGAGAGAAGAGGGATATATCAGTAACATTTGCTTGACAATAAAATGTAGCTAACATTCGAGCTAGACTATGATATCAAGTTTTGCATAACATTCGTAGCAAACTAATAATGAGCTTGTGCATCTTTTCAAAACTTGTTTCTTGACTGAAGAATGAACAAAAGTTGGGCATAAAATTTAATGTTTCAATCTTCATCAAGTGTTATCCAGAAGCATCAATAAAAGCTGCAAAAAAAATAAAAATCTATTAGATAAACTTTGAGATTTTTTATTATTATATTTAATGTAAATTGTTGTGTAGTCTAAACTAATAAGAAAAAACTGAACAGACTAAAATACATTGATTAAGATTAAAATTGCTCTGCATAAATGCAATCACCAATAGCTACATTTTGACCGAGTCTACTCCTTTTTCAATTTGGGAGGGAGCTTTCTTTCTATATCTGGGCATGTAACCATACATGTGCGTACTTCCTGGGACATAGATACCGAGGGCAACATGTCTTGCATAGTTGTAATCAAAAGAGAAGTTCCATTTTCTTGACATCCTAAGAGAATACTTATCGGATCCTTTGAGGTAAGGCAGAGCACTATACATCAAACAAACTTCACTGGTTATGCCACTAGGATGATTCATCAACAAGAAGGTAATATACTTTAGCCATAAGAGCACAAATGTGCAGAAACAAAGGCCTCTTTTGTCCCAAGCTAAGGGAATGAACAAAAACTGGGCAGAAACTTGTTGTGCGTGAAAACCTCATCTAGAGCTAATTGATAGTATTCACAATGATTTAAATGACAACCGATTATGCATGTGTNAGGACCAAAATATAATCTCTTCCTAATAGATATACCTTTAGAGACAAGATTATTACCTCATCCCAAAATGTTGGTCTTAAATAAGGCTTTTTCTTGTAGTGCGTATAGTGGAGTATAGTTAAAAATTTGATGAATTTCAATGCACTATTCCTTTGTTCTACGTATGAAAAAAGATAGAAGAAGGTTCTGCCGACATGATATATAAGATGTCAATTGTCAAACATGCCAAAAACAACACCAATTTTTGGGTCACCACAACACATGATGTAGAGTGCACTCTTCTCTTCAAGCTTATCCGCCGCCTCTACTGTTGGATTTTTTTGGACTTATCTGATGTCCGTGGACCGTGATAGTTATTTATATAAAAGATCGATTGATTTAAATTTATGTATTACAAGGCTTATTTTTAGGAGTGACACTTTCAGCATAAGAATGGAAGAATCCCAACTATCACATTACAATCATGTTGAGATTATATAATATAGATTATAAGTATTTGATTTTAATTGTAAATGTATAGGGATATCTACAATTATGACATGGTATAATATTGATTTGTAGTGTAAGTTATGTTTTTTTTTAAATGTTCAAAAAAAATAATGGTATCTTTTGAGTGTCACTAGGAGTAATATTTATGTTAAAAAAAAAAAAGGAAAAGGGTTTGAAATATATTTGAACTTTGATCAAAATTATAGTAGCAATTCCAAACTTTGAGCAGGACCTATTACCCACCTGCACTATTTAATAGAGTATTTTAAAGATATATATGTGTCCACGTGAACACATTACTATTTATAATGATGCAATATTTATGATGTCCACTGTGGGCACATATATACATTTAAAATACACTATTAAATAGTGCAAAGGTAAAATGTCATTTCCAAAATTCGGGATTGTTACAGCAATTTCGGTCAAAGTTCTGATATATTTCAAACCTTTTTTTCCAAGAAAAATAATTCATTTTTTTATATTTTAATATATATTTACGTCTCCCATTATCACTAATGACATTTTTATAGTACAAAGTATTATAACAGGTCCAAAATTACATATTTGAAGCAGAAATAGATTCACAATTTGAATTGAAGTTTATAAAATATTCAGGTTAATACTACAGTAATAATTATATTTATTTTGTATATCTTTTTGAAACTATTAAATTTACATGGATCACAAATCATATTTCTAACCTCGTCATAAATATCAAAAATATATCGTATCAATAAAGATTAAGATAAAGTGATATTTTTTTATTGCTAATCAAAATTTTCTTATTTACAAGCGTTTTACCTCCCGATGCGAATATGTCATATGTGGGGCAAATACTAATCCCAAGAGGTCGACGTGACCCAAATTAAAACGGCCAGCCTTTCGACAATGACAAAAAGGGTGCCCCAATTTGCCTCCTAATGACACTCAAATGATACAACTTGGACGTTTGCACACAACCCCACCAATCAACAAATCTAACTAATAAATGCCTTACTTTTAGCACTTAATTAAAATCGTGGCCTAACACTCAATAAATTCGGTAGAATTTAGTAAGTTGTAAATTTTTTTTATACAATTTTATTATCATACATATTATATATTATATGACATTTTTTTTATAAGTTTATTTTAAAAGGAATAACATATTATTGTATTTTTTAAAATATTTGGATTTTAACTTGCTTTGAGTCGATGTTTTTATGATCACAAAAACGTTATGACGTGTTGATAACTACTTTCAAAATATTTTTTTAAAGTTATAACAAATCAAACTATGTCACATAGAGTGAAATTTCAAAATAAAGATTGAGTCAAGATTTTAATTTTATGAATTTTGGGTTCTTAGATAACAATTTTGAATTCTAATAATTGAGAGTTTATAATTTAGTTTGTGTACATATTTAAATTTTAATATTTATATTAACGAAAGATAAAAAGGCATTTGGTGAAATAGCGAAAACAATTAGGTATTAAATTTTCTTATGTCGACAAATACGACAATAGAACGGGTCACATTCAATTCAACTTGATATAGTTGATTGTTCATTGAACTTCTGCCACACACGCATCTACTACTTAATTTGTTATGGTCCAAATACTTCCAATACATAGAACTCTCATGGCTCCCCAAAGGTCAATTATCCACTTTTGGCATGTGATTTTGGGAACTTGCAACTTGCTCTTTCCTCAAATTTGTCACTTGTTTATTTAATAATTTTGGCCAACTTGCATCACCTCTAAATTTCAACATTTATAAATAGCAAGCATTTCCTTCCAAATGTTACAAATGCAACAAAAAGTTAGTGTATAAATCAAGAACAAGATCATTAATTCTTGTTCTAAGGTTTTTTCGGGCTAGACGGAGATTGACCCTCGAGTACAATAAGGCAAAAGGTAGAAGGAAGTTTGACTGCAAGACCCTCACGAGTGTAACAAGGCAGAAGGGAGCTTGACTGCAAGATCCAATATATAAGATGAAGAGGCAAAGAGGTAATAAGAAGATAGGAAATAATTATGAGGAGATGAAAAAAGTCAAAAGGGTTGTTGAGAAACAAAGTGAAGAGGTGAAAATAGAGGAAGAACATAGGGAAAATAATGGTGGAGGAGATGTTGTGAAGGAGGTGGAGTTGATGGGTGAGTGTGATAATTGGACTAATGAATGGCTTTGTTCATGGAGTGGTGATAATGTTGTTGTGGATGAGCAAATGTCATGGGGAACATGTTGGTCACCTGTTTGGGACATGGAGTTCTTGGGAGAAGCTTATATTAACTTGTACAATGATGTTTTGTGGGATGATGATGTTTGGGATTTAAAAGCCATCAAGGAAGTTCCAAGTTAATAGAAAAACGAGACATGTTTGTATTTTGATCTTTGTAAGTGTAGTTTTTCTTTTTTTATGAATCGGAGTTATAAAAAGTTGAATCTTTGTGGATCATGACAACTTATGTTGCTCAAGACTTTTCAAGAATATTGTCGTGTGTGTGAGATCTTTCAAAATCTAGCAATGTAAAATTTTAGAGGATCTAACACGGATACAATGACATTCTTGAAAAGTCCAAGCAATAACATTAAGACCGGTACCGTCACTTACAATATCATATCTAAAGTTTAGTTGCAATAAGTACTTGAAAATGCACATGTACAGATGAACAATGTTTCGTGATTACTCTAACTATGAATAATTAGCAGTCTGAGAATTTTTTTTGTTGTTACTATTTGATTTCAATTCATAAAACTGGTGACAAAGGATTTAAATGTGTTTATGGAATTTCTTGTCTCATTGGAATGTCAAGAAGTTATGAACAAACTGAGGGAATTGCAACATGATAGTAATAACAAAACAAATTATATAGGGACAGTCTAGTGCACTAAATTTTTTGCATTCACACAGGCTCTCAGAAAAGGATCACATCTTTAATGAGTAATATAGACAGTCTACCCTGATACAAGTATTAGTGACTGATTTTACGGCTCATAATGAGTAGATATTGGAATATATGGACCATCAACAAGAGTTGTGGTGGAGTGTTAAGTACTTCTTCGTCTTTAACAGAGGTCTCCAATTCGAATCTCTTTGAGTATGAAATTAGGGAACATCAGATTTAATCGAATTCTAATGTGAATACCGAAAAATCGAATGGAAATAAAAAGTTAAATCACATATTGGAATGGACTTGCTTCACGATAAAGCGACTAGGATTTTGACAAATGTGACTTGTTTGAGTTATCGTTTTAGATTTTGTTTCTATTGTTAAAAGTTGTGTATACATAGCAATTAGGACTCTTTCTAGACAACCTTTTATATATATATATATATTATAATATATTTATCAATCTTACAAGTGAAACATTAGACAACTGTCTAACATGCTCAATAATTTATATAATATATAATAAAATTAGAAGTAGATCTAACGTTTTCTCATGAGATTTTCAATTAACTTCCAAAAACACAAAACCCGCAACATTCAGATTCCTGAAATGGGCCAATTCAAATTGAAACAGGCCCGATTGATTTGGGTTCTGGGAGCTTGTTCGAGTTAATTTAGCTGGACCTGTAAAATGGGTCTTCTTTCTTGTTTGGGTCATTATTTGCTTTTTAGTACTTAGTAGTTAGGAGGATTTATTGCAAAAATAATATCTTTATTTCACAAAATAAGGGTAAAATTAATGTACACGTTGGTTTTTTTAATCTCGATTCATGAGATTACACTAAATATATTATTGTTATTGTTGGAAAATTGAGATTAAGTACTGAGTAGTACAAGGTTGATTAGTGAATCAAAATTTTCAAAAACGGTGCCATGCTCATAGGAAGTTAAACAACAAGAGTCACTCTTGGTAGTCGATTAGAATTATTCAAATGTTTATAATATAGAAATTAGTTATAGGAGAATCATATACTCTTTATTTTATATGAATATTAATTATGTAGTGATTAGTTATTACCTTCTATCATGCATAATTTATAGGAGTCGTTTGTTGTGACATATAAGATATAATAATTTCAAGAATAAAATGTATGACTATTTTATTCTGTGTTTGGTCGGAGGTATTAGGTAGTCATGACATTACTTATTCCACCATTTATACATTAATTATTGAATAAGTTATTTCATACATGATGAAATAACTTATTTCATGATAATTTATTCGGAGATAACTTATTTCCAACCAAACGATTTCATAATGTATTAGTTGTGAGCATTTTTAAATTACAAATCAAATACTATTTTAATTTTATCTCTTTACTAGCAACCAAACACAATATTACTTATACATAACTTAATATCAGCATAACTCACCCCGAACGAGCTACCTAACACTCCCAAATGTACAGGTGCCCCACCACAAAAGATGAGGACGCTCACATTTTATCATTCCCCATAAATAAATTTAATCACCGGCGAGTGAGACACAAGTCAAAATAACAGCAGTTTGCAGAGACCAAAATCCCATCGCGTATACTAAACGCTCCTTGACATCGCGTGAGTACTTTCCTCTTCTTTTTCACGCCTTTTAATTTCTATTTCCCACCTTTAAACACTGCTCAAAAAAGTACTCAACACAAAACACACTCACTAAGAACACACAGTTCACACACACTCTTAAACTGAAGTGAAAAGCCCTAAATCGAAGCTTTGAGAAATGGCGGAAGGCAGAGGATCTTCCCTTGTTCATCTACTAGTAATTGTACTGAGCTTAATCGCTTTCGGATTCGCCATTGCCGCCGAACGTCGCCGGAGCACTGTAATCACTTCTCCTCTTTCATCTACTCTATCTACTGCTTTTACCTTTTTTTTTTGTGTATATATGTAGCTCATGAGTGTAAATTGAGCTTAAACTTAGTTAGATCCAGCGCGAATTTGTGTATATTGTGTAATTGTGTTGTGCTATTGAATGCTTGCTTTTTTAAGATCTGAAATTGCTGCATTTGTTAACTCTTATAGTTAATTCGTTTGGTGTAAGTGTTATTTATGTTGATTGTTGGCCGTAGTGTAATGGAATATGTAGTTATAGTTAAAGGTAGACGATAAGTGTTATTTATCGGTTTGGTTAATGAATATATGTTCATTATAGAGTTGGTGTTAAAAGTGTGTGACTATCTTATCTAAAGCTTAAGCTGTTAGAGAGAACATACTTTTATTAGTTAATTGTATTCTCAACTTAAAACTGTGTTGTGGATATCCATTGGTGAAAACTTGTAGGATTTGAAAATGAGAAAAGATTTACGCCAATTATCCATTACACAAATTTACAGAACGTAATTAACGTGTGGTTAAACTTCTTAGATCAAGATGCTAGTGTATGATGGAGAAATGATTCCAGTCTGTGAGAAGTTTGAAGAAATGATTGAACACCAATAAACTTGTTATTAGTGACACTGTTATTGCTAACTGAGTCAGAGCCCAGAGGATCGTGTTTCATAGCAGCTATGCTCTGTTGAAATGGATCATCAATGCCTATGGATGGTAGAAAAATAGATGATTTGTACTACTTAAAGATTCTTTTGAGCCGAGGGTCTATTAGAAACAACTTCTCTACCTCCACAAGGTAGATGTAAGGTTTGTGTACATCTTACCCTCCCCAAACCGTACTTGTGAGATTACATTGGTACATTGTTGTACTATTTAAAGATTTTTCAGTTTATTTGGAATGATTCAGATTGTCCTTTGGTTGTGCTTCATTACTGAATTATGTCTTATTGAAATGTTTGTTCTGTATTATCTGATGGGAGTGTGAGATCCTTCTCATACAAGTGAACTTGGTTTCCAGGTCAATTGAATTAATCCAACATCAAAACCATAACGATCTGACACTGGATATGCACCAGGATAACTAATTTTTAGATCGAAGGATAGTGTATTTTCACATGCCTCAAGCATCACCATTTGCATGATCTTTCTCTCCATCAATCTTAAGGATATTTCATCCCCACCACATAATGAAATATTAGGCTAATCCTCCTAGGATTCAACAAGCCTCCCTCTACAAATAGAGGGGAACAGGAATATCAAAATTTAAATACACAAACAAACACGCCCAGTAAAGAAAAAGAAGAGAAGGAACAAGTAAGATTTTGTAGGGAATAATAATCGCTGGAGACGAATGATTAGGTTAAAGAGCGTGTGATTATAGAGTTGATTCACACACTCTCTCTGGCCGAATCATTATCCCCTGCAAATTTTTATTTGTTCTATTCTTTTCTCTACCGGACTTGTTTGTTTGTATAAATTTTGATGTTCCCTCTTGTAGAAAAAGGCTTATTGAATCCTAGAGGATATGCTGAATTATTTCATTATCTGGTGGGGCAAAACGTTATTAAGGAAATTTGTTTTCATACGCCTCGAGCATTGTACCATTTTCTTGATCTTCCTCTCCAACAGAATGAACTTTTATATTCATTCAAACTACTCATCCTACTGCCGACACTTGTAAAATGCATCTATGAAATGTAAAGAAGAACTCTTATTGCCCACGAAATAAATCACTTGAAGCTCTTCTTCATTTTCTATTTTCCCTTATCTCATTTCATTCTTCTCGAATTGCTTTGAGTTATAATCAGAACTAAGAATTATTAGCAGCTATAGTCCCTAATCTGTATGGACCTATGGATGGTGAATGTTTACTTTTTTAAAGAACTTTTCACCTTATGTCCAACTTAGATAAATCACTTATGTTTAAGAACTTCTACCTAGTATAATGATGGGGCACTTGATTTATACTCTACTATTGACTACATCTGTTAATATAATTCCTATATGTCCTTTACTAAGAAATTGTTTCTATCCCCGTCAACAGCATTTCTCTTTGGCTATCGATTAAAATAAGAAAATGAAGTAAACAGAAACTTACCAAACACTCCCACCGGAGAAATAAACAGGAAATGGCGGCAATTGTTCAGATGAGGAGTTGCAGTGGGGAGAAATATTGTGAGTTGTCTCAGTGAGTCTAGAGGGATGAAGTGATCATAACTCTAATATTCTTTTTCCTTAGGTTGGTTTTGCATTCTCATAAGTCATCGCAGCAGTTGCATAAATCCTGTTTTTTTCATTATCTCAAGTGCTCGCAGTTGTTGCATGATTCCATGCATTTTTTGTGGTAGTTAGCAGTATGATGCAATAAGATAGAGTTTGCTTAAAATGCTGTGCTTTTTAAACATAGGGGTTGGCGACTAGAGTGCTGTCACCAGAATGTGGCAGATAAGAAAAAGGAAGTACCAGTGATGCAGGTGCAGTTAAAGAGTTTCTGTAGCATGTGAATAGTTAATTCAAGAGTCATGATATTTCTTTAGTCTTATATCTCTAATCAGGAAAGATATTAATGGAGGTTAAGATTTGCCCTCTTGATTTTAAAAAACCAAGGATGGAGGTTGAGATTTACCCCCAAGAATAATTATCTATCTGGTAGGATTAATGACTTTGAACTTTCATCTGATGTTGAGGATCACTATAAGCAGGGATAACTTCTGTACTATATATAATGCAAGGGAAACCCTTATTATGAAGCCAAAGGGTTCAATTTTTATTCATAGTCTATACTTTACTGTCATAATGAGTTTCAATTTAACTATCTGTAAAACATGAATCAGTATCATTGCAAACAGAAGTACAATCACATTCTGTCAGCTGGATGATAAAATAATAATGTGGAAGTCAGTTGAGAGCCTACAATTATGAGTAGGGGGAAATGAATTTGGAAGAAATTTCCTTTTTTTTCCCTCACTGGAGGCTTGGAACAAAAGTTTCTGTGGGATGTGCCCCTTTTCCAGCTTGCCTGAGATGTATGGAATGATTACTTGTATTGAATTGTCTAGCACATGAGTCTATTAAGTTGTGATAATAATATTCAGTTATGTGAAAAGCTAACACTCTCTGTTTCTTGCTCATTTATAATGAAGACATTTGGATGTATCACTTTTGAGTAGACTTATGAACCTTCTGTTATTAAAGCAGAAAGGGAAAAAAAGATGGATGATGCCTCTCAAGGGATTATTTTGTAAAAGTGAATTGAAAATAACAATTAACCAAGGGTGTTTTGGAAATTATATGAGCTGAAAGATGTTGAATGAATAAGTGAGTTTATGAACACAGCTTTTGATGACTGTGAATCCATCTATAATATTGCAGCTCATTATATGACACTTGAAGGTGTTGCAATTGCTTAAGGCAAAAAAGGAAACAAGAGATGAGAAGGTGTTAAGCCCCAATAGATTTCTTGGTTCAAAATTAGGAATGGTAGACTGATGTCTAGTCTAGTTGTCTTGCTATCCATGGAAAAAAATATATTAAACTTGGTAATTGTATGAAAAAACTTCTCAAGGGGCTGCAAGTTGGATGAAATAGAGCAGTGACGAGAAAACTCCGATAAATCAATCAAACTTTGCAACCAATTGATTTAGTAGATTAGGCACTGAGACAGGCTGTTATGGCAGTCTCTGATTAGACTGACTTAAACTACTAATCAACTTTGTGATTTGTACCTTGCTCATTAGCTGTATAATTTGGTTCCTTTTGACAGGGTACTCTGCATGATGATACTATTACCAATCGTACATATTGTGTTTACACCTCAGACGTTGCCACTGGATATGGAGTAGGTGCTTTCTTGTTTCTTCTTTCAGGTGAGGCATTGCTTATGGGAGTGACAAAATGCATGTGCTTCGGAAGACCTTTATCTCCTGGTTCAAATCGTGCATGGACCATTATATACTTCGTATCATCATGGTGCGAGTCTCATCATTACACTTCTTTACCACATTTATTTATGTAGAAGTAAAAGTCCCATATGAACTACATTTTTATGGTAATCCAGTCAACAATCAGCATCAAACTATCTTCTGCTGGCATATATAGATGTGCATAATTCTGCCCTCTGACATGTTATTATATTTTGAAAGCAAATCAGATCACATGTTTGTTATTCTGGAAAAGAAGTTCCATTTATCTAAACGCTTGTCTCAATTTAGAATGCTCCATGGTGTATGATCATTAAACATTTGCACTCTTCACATTGTCTTTGCTCCTTGTACACTAATTTGTTATCAAGTTATTGCAGTCACCATCTTGCAAATCATTTCTTAATATTAATGCTAAGATACCTTTCGAACTTCATTTTGGGAGTGATCCACATGATCTATAAGCAGCATCCTGAGATTTTACTTTTTTTCTGTTACTACACGCGAAGACATCTTAAAAGGATTCATCCTACGATATACTAAACATTTATATCTGCAGGCTGACATTCCTGGTTGCTGAGGCATGTGTTGTTGCTGGAGCAAAGCAAAATGCATACCACACCAAGTATCGTGATATGCTCTTGGCAGAAAACTTCTCTTGCGAAACGCTAAGGAAAGGTGTCTTTGTTGCTGGAGCAGTCTTTATCGTTGCAAACATGATCCTTAATGTGTATTTCTACATGTATTTCACTAAGGCTACTACTCAGCCAGCTCACAAGACAAATCGTACTAGCTCAACTATCGGGATGGCTGGTTATGCATAGATTTTGCAGAAGAAACTTTAGCTAGGCTCTATATTACCTACATCATTGACACTATGATTGTATAATGTACTACTCCATATAAGTTTGTTTATTATTAAATCTGTTTTTTTTTTCCGTTCTGTTGTTGGGTATTTGCTAAGTGATCGATTAGACAAATAGAAAAACTTGTATTATTTGGGTGAAGAAAATTGAACTTCCCCTTTTGTGGCAAAGGTAGTGTGGAATCTGCATGCCACTTGACTGTTACAACAACATACTCAATGTAGTCCCACAAGTCAAGTTTGGTGAGGTTAAGATGTACACATATTTTACTCTTATTTTTGTGACGTAGAAATGTTGTTACTAATAGACCCTGGACTCAAACAGGAGGTGATTGAAGCAAGTTTGCACGAAAAATATGACAATAAATGAAGCAATCGATAAAATATAAAATGAACTTTTCTACAAATTAAGCCATTTGTGTATTGTGATTAATGAAAAAGAGTATATTATATAAAAATAAAATATGAGAAAGACTATTGTCTTAACACAAAAAAAGCATATAAGGAAGAAATTCAAGTACGATATTGCAGCAGTGAATATTCATGAAAAGAAATTTAATGCGTCTAAAAATTAGGAGGCAAGCAGAGGGAGAAATAGACGTATTTTGTTAGGTAAAGACATATTAGAATGGATGACTTAGAGGTAAAATTGACGAGACAAATCATTATGACAGGAGGTAGAACGGTGGGATAAAGGGAGTGGGGGCGATTATGGTTTTAAAAATTCTCCGCAAGACAAATTCTTTTTCGACTCCACCTATTATTGATTTAGACATTGAGGTAAGACAAGTCTTCCGAAATTAAAATCCCTAAAAATGGTAGTTAAACTAGTCTTATTCGACTAGAAACATGAAAAGACATACTAGTTTATCCTAGTTAAAGTAACAGTGGAAATTAACTTTGATGATTCAAACTTCACCTATGCATGTCTAAAATTTGAGACTACCAAGTCTTAACTTAAACCAAACATCAAATATACAAAATTTTCAACTTTATTATCGTATGTCTGAAGTTTATTATAAATCAACTAACAATAACAATATATCTAGTGTAGTTCCAAAATGAATAAACTGTACGTATACCTTATTTTTATCTTAGAGGTAAAAGGGCTCCAATAAACTTTTGGCACAAGAAATTATTGCAAATCAACTGAACTTGTAAAAAAAATATTTTGACTTTCCATCATTTCTATATCTTTTATCTTTTTTTCTTCTTCTTTTTTTTTTTTTTTTTTGCGTGTTTTCATTCATGTATTAGATTTATGAGGAATGGGAGAGGAGGTTGTAAATGTCGTGCAGGGGGGAGGATGTGGTGGGTCTTAGACAACAAGGACAACATTCATAAAGAAAAGGACTACTATGAACATGAATTCCCTTTATGAACACAGTCTGTCATGACAATGAAATTATCAAATCGTGCACAAACTTAGCTTGATTTGATTTTTTTTCTATTCAGTGTTCGGTACTCATTTTTAGGGGCCGAGTTCACAATTGAGGACATGTATTTGGTTGAATCAATAGCTTTGATCCAAAGTTTGTATTATACTTTGAATCACGGGACAAACTGTTTTGACACTTTCATTTAATTTGTATCACCTTTTAAATTTTCTTACAAATATATTCACATCGGACATGCGGTATTTGAGATTATATTAGTCTTGATAAAGTCAAATATATGAGTGAAGTTTATGTTTTCCTGCTTGAAGTTAAAAGCAAAAATGATTGGATTTTAGTCATATATTTTTGCTTGAAGTACTTCAACTTTATGTGCATGAAGTTCGGACAGGAATTGTTGATGTTAGAGAAAAATGGCTGAAGCAAGTCTAAACTAACTAAAAATAAGTGATATGTAACTTAAGTTCAAGCAAACATGATTGAAGTGAAACAAAAATAATCGAACTTCAGACACATATATAGTTAAAATTTAAGCAAAAATGATTGAACTTCAGTCATATGAAATTTCAGACATTGTGTATGAAGTTAGACTTTGGTCAGACTAACTTTAGAAGCTATATGACTAACATTGTCCACTGGTACCCGTGCACTTCCCAAACTAAAAAGAGATAGAATTCTAAATTCATAAACTTCAAATCTTTAATATGCTTTTATCGCTTTGAGGTTCAAGCTAATTTACATTTGTGTTATGTATAACATATTAAAGGTGGGAAGTGTCATGTACGAAGATTTTTCTTATTAAAAGGACTTGAACACAAATTCTCTGATTAAGGAGGAAAACATCTTATTTACCTCATCGTACTTTTGTGTGGTAGCTCGATTTAATTGAATGTTTCATAGTTTGAATAGAACAAAATATTACTCCTTTCTTGGTTATAATTTATCGATTTCCTAAAATTGGTGATAAGCTAAAAGATTATTTGTAATAGGACATGGAATTGATCATTTTTCTTCCATAATAATAGAATATATAGTATATACATAAGTTTTTTGGTATAATTATTGTATCCCTATCTTGAATTTATATTTGGTTGGTAAATGTTCCTTGAAACTTATAATGACTAATTTATTTTGCATCTTCATAGCGCTTTTATTATTTCATTCTATATTATCACCTACCTCTATGTGTTCAAATATATAGTGCCATAAAAAATAATTCTAGTTCAAATGATAAAATTTGATATATTGGCTAAATGTGCAAAGCTAGTTATTAGTCCATTAAAGTATTGGCAGATATATGCTGGATTTTCTGTTTATAAATTATTTAATGGCCAAGTCAACCTTAATAGAGTAAATCTTGTTCAACTATGGTTTTCAATCAAAAAGGGAAAAAAATTGTGGATATGGTAGATACACCGGCCATTCTAATTCTCAAAATTCTTTACACAATTAGTTATGAAAAAATATATTATCCTACTTGTTCAACTATATAGCACGTATGATACTCCCGAGCTCCTCTTTGTATCATCATCGCTTGTGTAGTTCGGGTATATGTCTATCATGAGTTGTACTAACCGTGCTAGTACATATCAATGTAGAGCGTATGCTACTTGCTCAACTTTATATAACTGTAAGTGTCTACTATGCATAGATATCAGCTGCAACCAAGTTAAAATGTATATTTATGTATTATACCAAAGAAAAAACAAATAGAGAACCATCAATGAATAAACAACCGTTCTACAGAGGAATAACTGGTGAAAGATTTTGTATTTGCTAACGACAGAGTAATATTAGATCAAAAGTTTAACGGAAAGCAAAGATTTTCAATTTCAATAAATACATGAACAATTTCAATCTTTTTTCTCGTGAATGCACATTTATTATAAGAACAATTTTATTCAAAATTCCAAGTGGTTTGGTCACAAAATTTAAGAAAGGAATGTCACATTCCAAACATTTATTTGCCAATGCCATGCATATGCCAGCCCCAAAACCTCATCATGGACAATCAATTGGCCACATCCACTTTTCATTTAAAGAGTCATAATCTAATTTTGTCCTTTTCTATTTATTAAAAAACTCTAACAAGTCCCATATCCCTATTCATGTGAAAGATAAAGAGGAAATGGCCAGAAATGAAAAAATGCCAAGAAGAAAATAGCCAAAAAGGAAATAAAATCACTAGTGATTCCAAGAAGAAAATGGTTTAAAAAGTTCAGTAAAAGACAACCCTAGAGACTTAAACTTTAATGTGATATGTTAGAAAAAGAGTATAGATTGTATAGTAAAAGACACAAAGAGGAAAACAAATCCAAGGTATAAACTTAAAAGGAATTTAACTTATTCACACTTTTCAAAGGAACTTTGGTCATAAGAAAAAGTTTCATATGTGTTCTTTATTTTTGTTGGAGTTTCGATCTGAGGTTAATTTTAGATCAAAAATCAGAAGTCGAAGGATAAATTTGGATCTTTTTTCTCTCTCGGACAATTCAATCATGTGGTGTACATCAATTTCACAATGAAACTTCATTAATTATAAGAGTAAATACAAAACGATTTGCTAATGACAGAGCAATATTAGATTCAAAGTTTAACACAACAAAATTGCTCAATTTTAATAAATATATGAGAAATATTGGATCTTTTTCCCCCATAATACTATGTATCAACTTAAGATTTTGAAATACACATCTAAATGAGAACTATTTAATTAGTAAATATTTGAGAAAAAGGGGAAAAATTGAATAGTGAAAGACACAAAGAGAAAAACAAATCCAAGGTACAAACTTAAAGGGGTTTAACTTTATTCACAACCAGAAGATAATATATGCTTTTTATATGTAAAAAAAAATAATGGGAACTTTGATTTTGATGTTTTTTTTTAAACAAAAATAATATTTTTTAGACACATACAAACAAAAGGCACTTTTCTTTAATCCCTTTTATGGGGGACAAATCCGACAATGTTGAAAAGTTTTGGGCTACTTTTATCAAACTTTTCTCATAGTTCAAACTCTGATAAAAAAGTTGTTGATTATTCCAATACACTGACACGTGAATATATATATATATATATATTTTTTTTTTATTTTTTATTTTTTTTTTTATTTTTTTTTTTATTTTTTTTTTCTAACACATTGGTTAATTAGGCCTTAATTTATGTAAATTTAATTTTTAAAATAATTAAAAGCTTTATGTTTGATTTCATAGCCAACATTATTTAGTTTACGTTTTTATTCCGAATTAAGCCACATAAACTAAAACAAATGATATATTAATTATTTTCTTACAAAATTTAGTCTTAATGTTGAAATATAAAATATATTTTTTTAAAAAGTTTAAAGTTTTATGCTTAATTTCACAACAAACATTACTTAGTTAACATCTGTATTCTAAAACAGGTCATATAAATTAAATTAGAAGATGTGTATTTATTTATTTATTTACAAAATTAGATGTTGCTTGTCGTTGAAATATTCATGGAGGGACCTAGTTGTTTAATTTTTTTATTTTTTTTTGTGTATTTGTCTGATTGTATATACTATATAGTACTACTATAAATTTTTTATTACGAAATTTCTCTTTTAATTTTTTTTGGAAAATTATTAAAAGTCTTGTGAATGTTCATGGATTTGACAATTCCTCGAACAGGTCGCTCCATAGCCTTTTCTTTCCTTTTGGGAAAAGAAGTAACAACTGCATTTTAAAGATTTTATTTTATTTTATTTGTAAAAAATACGACTATATTATATAAGTTAAGAACTATTAAAGATAATTGTTTATGAAAAATGAGATTAATTAGTAGAAGATTACGTATATTCATAGTTCAACATTATTTTGGTATCATTGTATATATCACAAATAGAATTAACTACGATATTCGTCCCTAATCTGTCACTAAATAATTCATAGTTAACAGGATTTGCTGACATTGTATTACTAACTTTTCATTAAAGAAAATTAACAAATAAAAATTTGGTATTTAGATAAAAATTGTTTGTTGATAATACCTGTTTTTTTTCCGAATATTGTATATTTATAAATGTTTATTTTTTTCTTTAACTTGGGAGTGTAATTAACTTCAAAGAGTATATCAGTTGATGTGATTTTCTTTATGTATCTCTTCTTTTTTGCAACTCGAAATAAATAATAGTAGTAATTATCGTAATTTTCACTGTTGATAGTCATTGTTGGCGTATTTCTGTTTATGCCTTGATTCATCTCTGTTAGGCTTGTTAATTAGTAGCAAACTTTTTTAATGTAGAATAATTTAGATCTCTAAAAATATCAAATAACGACTTTAAGAAAGATGAAATTATATTTGATATCTTGATTTGTTTGTGAATATTCATGAGTTTATGATATATCTGAGATGATCGATAGATTAACTCAAACAAACCTTAGCGTTAATGAAATTTATTTATGAAGCAAAATCATGTACAAAGAATACAATAATTATTTTGTCTACAGAAAAAGATAAATAGAAAACTCCACTAGAATATATATGAAAATTTGCTAAAATTATGTGAATAATTTAATATTAAATATGTAATGATATTAGGTAGAGCCATCAGCCGACCTGATTTGCGTGGTTTTGGTAAACGGAATATTAGCAACCTGTTTAGCTTAATTACAATTATGACTAATAAAAAAATAAAAAAGGGCCAATAATTTTAAGAAATTGATAAATGAATGTAAGCAAAAAATACTAATTTATAATACTCAAAGTAGAATTAAATTATATTGGAATGTCGGAATGAACAACTTCCAAGATTACAAATGTCTTTTTTTTTTTGTTATAAAAAATAGAATATTTATTTATCGAAAAATCCAGTCAAAGTCATGACTAGATTTGAAAAAGAAAATAATTAATTTGGTTCACTAGAAAAACTTTTAGAGCAAAAATTCATTTTAATTATTATTTTCCCATGGATGAGATGAAAGTCGAGTCGTCTTTGGTTGTATGCGATGCATATCTACTACTAAAAACATAGATTTTTTTATGGACGTTATTATCGTAACGTTCAAAATTAGGGCTTTTGACTCATTTTTGAGTAACTAATTTTTGATGAAATTTTTCTTCGAAATTTCATGTTTTCTAAGTGATCATCGTTAGATATAAGCAAATATAATAGGTTGCTAAGGATAAACTCTCAATTATGTTAAAAATTGAGCCAAAACTTAACTTTATTAATACACCATGTTTTAATTTGTAAGCTTAAAAATGATATTTTTTTAAAAAAAAACATAACAAGAATTAATGTTTAGCTTAGAAATTTTAATCAAGTAATGCATTTTTTGCTTTCTCTTGGGAACATGTACTGATTTATAGTACACTTACCAAACACCCTATAACAATGTTATATTTATACCGACGTGAATTATTGGATAGCTGAGATTCCTTTCTCCTTAATAAGAAATTTCGATCGAGTTTAAGTCTCGTGACAAATTATTTTTTTGAGGAACATAGTCTCTATAACCGGATCCTGCAAATCACGAATTCAAATTATTTAGGTCTCAATAGAGAATATCGAACATCCAAGTAAAACAAAGAGTTTAATTCATTACATTGACAATTTTAAAAAATGTATAATCCGTATTAATGTGTGGAGAAAGAGGGTTCACAGGTTCACTTAATTAGCATCAAAGTTAGCAAAAATGCAATTTGCTAAATTAGATGCATAATTTTATTCTTAATTGTAATTAGTGATTTAGAAGGTTTAAAAAAAAAACAAAATAATTTCTCAACACAATAGCGAGATTCCCGGCCAATTAATATATATTTAAGTACTTTTTCTGTTTAATTTTTAAATTGTACTTTTAATCTTAACCTCATAATTATTAATTAAAATTCAGTAATTAGGTTTCATTCTCAAGTGATTATTAATATGTAGTATAGCACCGACATTCAATTTTTTCAGTCTTGGGGTATATAATGCAGTCAAATGTAATAATTTTGTAATGTTTTAAATAAATTAAAAAAACTCATGATTATTTGGAGAAATATATGTGCAACGTACTCTCATGTTTCTTTCTATTTTATTTGCCCGTTTTAAGATTTTTGCAGCCTAAATATCTTGATATCACTCTCTCCGATCAGTCTCAAAATACTTGTCATGATCTACTTTTCAAAAGTTAATTTGATCAATATTCAAAGCTAAACCAAATTAAGTTAAATTAATATTTAAAAATTAAATGTTTAAAAACTATACAAAAAATAGTATAATTTACAATTCTTTTCTATCAATATGATTAAAAAAATACCTCAAAAAATATCAATCAAAATTGATGTACTTAGTTTGACTATTTTCATATATCGCCTAAGAGTAATCAAAAAAATAATATTACTATAACATGTTAAAATACGTTATAAAGTGCACAAAATTTATATACAATGATCACACTTAAAATGCATTTGTCAAAGTTAAACTTTCACAATACAGACTTTTTCACTCTTAATCAAAATTTGAAATTTGAACATTAAAAATTAGAGAATTACACGATAAAGAAAAACTTCTCCTTTTAGAGATATTACTTAATACAAATCTTAATTAATCAGATTAATAGATTCCGAATTTAATCTAAAAGGCATTTGAAGTTCCATCCAACAACCTCATATTAGCACACACCCACTGCTAGTTTTTATGTATTCTTTCTTAAATGGACCCTACCCATTGCACAAATACTACCCATGTCCCCTTCCCTCCTCCTCTAGTGGCCGATGAGTCAGAACTTTCACTAAAAATATTTAAAATATGAAAAATAAATAATCAAAGAAGTCTATATGTATCATATATAAAATTAATAGTTTTAATCATATATAAATAATATAATTTTTTTATTAAAATAAATTTTAACGAACCTTTTAGCTTTACTTGACTCCGCCCCTAACCCCCAACCCCCCCACATTTCATTTTTTGTTTCCCCTTTTTTCTTTCCTTATGTACTTGAGAGTAGTTGAAAAACCACACATAAAAACCCCATTAAAAAAAGAGAGAAGAAATAGATTCATTTTTTCAAATCCTCTCTCACTTTCTTACACATTTTTTTTGTGTATTTCCTCTTTATGTGGGTGTTTATTTCTCCTTATTATTCCCCATATCATTTAATTCCATCTTCACAAAAAATAGAACCCCAAAAAAACCCATGTATCCTCCCTCTTCTTCGATGATTTCTCTTGTGTTGCTCGTTCTCATGATTATCATCGTCGTTCCGCTACATTCTATACAATTTTCCATGGCAATCCGGATATTTCCAACAAATCCAGTGGCATTATCGGAAACAAATTTCACCAGCACCAAGATTAATCAAACGGAGATTTTTCAAAAGTATTTTCACGATATCATCGTCAACAACAACAACAACAATAATAACGGTACGAGAAATGGTACCGCTTTATTACACGACAACAAAAGAAGGGTACCTAGTTGTCCAGATCCTCTTCATAACAAGTAGAAATCAATGGGAGGAATCGAACGCTCACCAATAAGGTGAAAGTTCAGGTAGTCAATCAACTGAGCAACTAAGTTTCTCGATATCAATTTTTAGTTTTTTTTTTCTATGTTATCCAAAATACCCACGTTTTTCTCAAACCCATAGTACTTTTTTTTTTTTTTTGGTGAATTAATTGGGTAAAACCGTGGGTATTTTGGTACTTGGAAAAATGTCTAGCTAGTTATATTATCTTTTTTGTTTTAAATAGATCAAGAAATTGATGATGATGATGTATATAAAAGAAATGAGATTTTGATGAAACTCAATAGTTTATTATAGTGAGATTTTAATCTTTTTTTAATGTTTTTATTTTTTATTTTTTTGTATTTCTATATGTCAATAATTATTTCTAAACTCAATAATTCAGCCAATAATGGAAACTATTAATAATAGAAGAAATGGGGAGAAAATGGCATCTAATTACTCTTTTGTCCTCTCCACCTTTCTTGAAAAAGATAGGAAGAAGAATGGGGTGGGGGAAGATAGAAAAAAACAAAAGAAAAAAGAGAGGTATTTTTTTTTTGTTTATTTACATACACAAATTTATATTATCAATCTATTTAAAAGATATTTATTAATAAATTTTCTTAAATGTAAGAAATAATCTTGAAAATAAGATTGTTACCTTATAGTGTAAAAAATATTTATCTTAACAATGTGTGTTAGTTTAATTTAACTGTTTATAGGTAATTTGGCAAGTGTGTAAGAAAGTTTGATTTTTATATATTATCAGGTTATTTAAAAAATATTTATCACTAAGCTTTCGAAAAATATGAATATTATAATATTGAACATGATAATGTAATTTTGTTTACACTAATTACTATGTATATACATAAATTAAACTTATTACAACAATAATAACAACATATTCAATATAACTTCATAGGCGGACTCCAATGAAAATAAAAATGCACGCAATTTTTTTTCTCACCTCATAAAAGTAAAAAAATTGATTTCAAAAGACCCTCATCTTGATAACTAACCTTTTATCACAAACACATGTAAAGTTCAAACTGTGAGTGAATATAACTTAAATTTTTGTTTAAAAATTAAAATCTTTAAATTAAATATTCCTTGTAATATAGATATGAGGTGATTCCATATTAGATTTTTTTTTTAATTATTTTTTATGATTACAGAATCAAAAAGTAATACTGTATCTATTTGTAGCTATCAGAAGATTGAAACTTATCAGTAGAAAATCAAGAAACAATAATTTACACCTTTTGTGAGTGTCCAGAAATCAATATGCAATTTTTGGCATTTCTTAAAAGTATTAGCTTTTCTTCACAAATAGCAAAACTTTAACTTTGTGATGTAACATTACATATCCAATTTTTACTATAAGTAGTAAATCTAGATTTTGTTATCACAGCTTTTTTTCCCTTCTTTCTATTCTTCCGAAGAACTTTTTAGAAAAATTTACAGTGTTATATCTTTTTACTTTGTTTTTTTTGCTCGATTAAATTCAATTTCTATAAAATTCATTTTTGTGGCGACACATGTGTTCGATCAATGGTCAGAGATGTTTGAAATATTGTGTCAGTGAGTTTAAGGATTCAGCTGGCAAAGTCGGTACGTATAAGGGTCTTTCAGATCATTCTATTTTTTTTTTAATTACGAGAGACTTAAATTTAAAATTTTAATTTAGGCTAGAGCGATTTCAACCATATCAGTACAATTCATGTTGATTACGAAGTGTCCTATCACCTATTGAATTATTATTAATTTTTTTACAGAGTGTCCTATCATCTATGTGATTGAAAATTTAAAGTTTTTCTAGGGACATATTATGGACAATATCTATTGTGATTGATGGGATTATTTTTTCTTATGTTTGGTTGACCCTTTGATTTTACACTATCAGATCTTATGCCTTATCATGCTGCAACATATTTTTATATATTTGACAGTAAAAACAAGATTTGCCAAATCTATCGTCATTGATGGGGTTTCTTATGTTTTATTCCAAGTTATTTTTTGGCTATTTTTGTAGTAGTAAAGTACCAAAAAGCATGATATTGGAAGTAGGGGCCTGTTTATTTTCGATTGATAATCGAAAAATCTCCTAGGGCTTGTGACATATATTGTTCGACAACCCTTGATTAACGAGGCTTTCTTTCTACTATTTTTTACGAAAATATCAAATTTGTCTGATAAGGTTTGAACATGTGATGCACGTCAAAATTATACCTCACACGTTGTAATCTCTTATCACTAGATTAATAATAGATATAGGTAACAAACGATGGTTCAACTGAACAAGGTATTTCTAATACATAGTTGGGTAAACATATAAAAACCACCAAATTATTGAAAAATTATTATATTTTGAACTCATGTCATGTTTAAGATTACAAGATTAAAGTATATATTTTGGTATATGCTACATATTTTTTGTTTAAGACTACATGATTCAAAAAGTCTTTTTTACTTTCTCGATTTCATTCAAAGTCAGAGCAGACAACTAAATTGAAACAAAGAGAGTAATAACTAGTTACATTATTACTTATAATGACATTCTTATTGTGAAATTAATGTATATATATTTATAAAATACTACAGTATTATTTTTTAGTTTTATGTTAGTTGGATCTAAAATCTAGAACAAGTTCCAACCTATTATTTGCTGTATTTTCCCCCTCTTTTTCTTCATTAAATAATTTAGGTACTTATTAAGGTATCATTAGTCAAATATCTATTCTGTTGACTATTTGATTGGTGTAATATAGGGCCACTTTTTGACCACACATCCAGCACATTGGCACAAACAAGTCAATGAAAAGATGCTATGGTTACTATTTCTTTTTTGTTTCTCATCCAACATTTTAACTATATTCATTCTGATCTTCGATTAATCTGAATTTGCGATAAGTAATATTTATTAAAGGAGAATATTTTCTATCAAAGTTTTTTTTTTCAATTATAGGACATGAAATTGAAAATTTTGTCTGTTAAAATTAGTGAAATCTTAGTTATGTCAACACAATTCTCGATAATGATGCTGCTCACTCTACTACCAAGTGTATTGGGCATTTATTAATTATTATTATAATTTATAGGTGTATTATTGTGAAGCCTCTACAAATTGTAAACAAGTGGAGGATGACCATTGGCTGTTTATTGGCAATCACCAATTAGCTCATTTAGAATAATTTATTACATATTGTACTTTCTTCTGATAGAACTATTTATATTGTATTAATTTGATTATGAAGAGGTAAATTGATTTTTTCAACCAAAAGTATGGGATATTTAACGATCAATGAAAGTGTCACATCTCAAGCTGCTTGACACATTGTTTATTTTGACTCAACAATCTTACACAAACTATCGAGTCCAAAAACAATGCGTATCATGTGAAATTATATTACTATATCTTATAAAATCTTCACTTTAATTCTCTCGAATATGTGATTCAAATTTATTTGAGGTGTAAATTATGACGTGCATTTTTTCTTGAAAAACTTGCCAAAAAGCTAGAAGTTTATCAGCCCTAGTAGGCCCATCCTCTGTCATAGGTAAACAATACCGGCAATCAAATTCAAAACCTCAACATCAACCAAAAAAAAAACGTTAGATAATTTCTATTTTATTTATTCACCATTTTGCAACAAACGATAGTAAGAATATTCTCTAATTTTCTTTCAAATTTTAGAGAACTAACTTTTTAACGATTGATATATCAATTTCTAGTCCATCTTTAGGATGAATTGCAACCCCCAAAATTCAGGAATAATGCATCCGTCCTTTTATCATTCATCACTTAAATATCAAATTTAATTTGCATGACGTAAAGTTTAAAATCGTAACCTATATTACGAATCTCACAATCTTTGCCACTTGAACTAGGTCTAAAAAACAACAAATTTGATGACGGCTAGTGCAAGAAAAACAAAGGATCTCTCCAATAGTTATACGTGTAGAAGATTAATCATTAAAAATTAAGGGGACAGTAATTACAAAGAACAGTTTAAATAATTTTTGTCTTAATGGAAAACACCATAAATATACTAGTAATATAAAAGGGAAAAAGGACAAATATATTTCCAAACTATCGTAAATGGTATGTAAATATCCTTCATTATACTTTTGGGACATTGGTACCCCTGCCGTCCAAAAACTAGAGCATATATATCCTTTATACTACGCCCTTTATGCTACGGAACATACACGTGTCATAATCATATCCACCAACCCGATATTTATTTAATATCGAATCAACAGATAAGATTGTGCCACGTGTCCCTATTTAGTCTTCCGTTAGAGTGAAAGACATATATGATCTACTTTTTGGATGGCAGGGGCACCAATATCCCAAAAATATGACGAAGGGTATCTACATATCATTTATGATAGTTCAGAATATATTTATCCTTTTTCCCGATATAAAATAAATAACGTTTACTTCCATCTACAAACTTACGCAAAAGAGGTGGAAAAATAAAATCTGCACAAGGACAAAAATATATGAAAATTATCAGCAAGTGAGAAATTTAAGTGTCAGGTGTATTAAATAGTCAGTTAATGCATGGTCAATGTATCAAAATCACTCATAAGCTCGGTTGATACAAGAGATAAAGGATAATCAATGTCAAATTTATTTTATGTTTGATTAGGATAAAGTTATGGGATATTTCATATCTTATTTTTGGACTAGTTACTTTAAAATTGTAATATTACTTTTATCCCACGTAAGGATGGATAAGTAATTTCAGAATAATTAATTCATAATAACTTGTTCACAAAACAAATAAAGCCCTTAATATTAGTGTTATTTTGTTTCTAGACGTTAGAGTTTTTGTTCAAGAATGCATTTGTTCCTCATTAACAAGCTAAGTACAATCAAATTTATTTATTTTAATATATTGTTTATTTAGAAATAATGGAATAGAATTAGAATGCATCTAATATAAAACATAACATGAAAATCGATTTCAACAAAAACTTGAATGTTATGCTGAAAGGACCATTGCTATAACCTTTGCCACAACCTATGGACCAAACAGGGGATGTAAACCACACTAGGTAAGCACTATGCGATAGGCTCGACTCAGAAGGCTTGAGGGGGATTGATACCTGATCATTCGTGTGAATAATCACCCTCCAAACAAACTGAGTCATCCCGAAGGACATCTTACGGTTATTTTTATTATGAACACAATTATTAGTCTTATATTAATTTCAGATTTTTTTATTTTATTGCTCAAATTCTTTAATGATTTTTTCCTCTAAAATCTATTTTTTGTCTCTGATATATAATAAATAAACTTTAGAGAGATTAAAGAAATTGGATGTATTTTATGATTTTAATTTGCAGAGAAATCGATGTCTGGCAAATGCCACGTATTGTGCGGCTGAGGTTGGATTTTTGTTTGATAGTAATTTGGAATGGAATCAAATTGACTATTTCATTCTGTCTTTATTATAAGACTCATCTTAAGTCCACTCATTACTCTTTTTTTTAAAAAAAAATATATTTTACTCTTCTCATTATTCTATTCTATTATATTATCGTTTCAACTATTTGCATCATTAATTGTTTGCATTAGTTTAATTAATCATACCACAAGATGCTTGATTCTATGATCCTCTTGCTAATACTTTTACTTTGTCGGAGTTCGATATTCTGTGTCTGTATTTTATTCTGATCTTATCGTATATGGTAGTGAAAAAATCTGAACTATCTCATTATAATTTTGACATTTTTCTAACGTAACTATACTTTATAGTAGATTTCACCACCACCCGTCAAAAACAATTTGTGAGTGGAATGAATAAAGTGCAAATTGATTTCAAGATTAATGGAATGTTAGGAGTTCTCCAATTTTCCTTTACAATAATCTGAAAAGTGTAGTATTTGATCATCTTTAATTCGTCAGTTATAACTCTACAACAACAATAACAACATATTTAGTGCAATTCCACAAAGTGAAATTTGAAAAAGATAAAATATATGTAGATCTTACTCTAACGAAGTTAGAAGTAGATAAGTTATTTTTGATAGCTCTATGACTCTATCCATGTTTATTGTAGGGATAGTTTTATATTTTCTTTGAGCAATTAAGTAGTTAATAATTTTAGGACATCAAGCCCAAGTTATAACAAATTGATTAACATTAATTTATTGGATAAGATGATTATGAGATTTAATAGAATAATTGCATTGCATGGATATATGAAAACCAACTAATTGGTACATCCATTCTTTTGATGCATGATTCTTTGTTTTAATTATTTATTTTAAATATTTAATTAATTTGGAGATATGTTTAATTAAATCGAGGATATAGCCAGTTCAATATTGCAGCTTTACAAAGCCTAAATCCAAACTTTTTTATAGTTTTTTTAATTTAGATTTCACTGCTTAACTGAGATACTGTCTATATGACTTGCAGATCACAGACCAGTTGACTCTATTTATTCACCCACCTACCTAGACCCCCCCCCCTACCCCCAAGTCAAATAAACATAAAATTAGAGATCAAGTGTCAATATTTAATTTGAAAATCTTGGTACAATTTTTATAGATCTTGAAGATTTACAAATGTAAAGCACATGGTATTGCAATTTTAGAAAAGAAAATATTTGATACGAACTCTAGGAGAATCACACCCTAAAAGCTGGTCGTTGAATCATAACAACCAACACAGCCCGTTTCGTCTTCCTAGACGGTTATGTGTTAGACACAATAAGTCTAAGTCCCCAGAGAACTCTACAAGACTGGTGTCACCATCCAAGGCACGATAGGCACAAAGAGTGATCATGGATGACTCTGATATCACTAATATGTTAATTAGACTTTTCCCATTAAAATTATTTTGGATTGCTAGATATGAATTGATGATTTTCAGATTATATGAATTTGTAATGACATGTGTATAGTCAAAGTACTAGAGAGAGTTTTACAAAAGAGACTTTGAGAGTGGTGAGAGTTTTACAAAAGAGACTTTGAGAGTGGTGAGAGTCTTAACATATAATCATTTGATATCCAAAATGTATTGATCTAACTAATTCATATTTGCAACACATAAGTCCATTAAAAGGAAAATAGTACTTTTCATCGTTAGATCAAGGGAATGAAGTCTATAAGATAACATTGAATCCCTTATCTCTGGTAGGGAGAAGCATTAGCTTCGTGCTCCATTTTTCTCGCACTTGCTTGCAATTTTTTTCATTTTCAAGGCTCGAACTTGCCCAGTTACATATGTTTGGCCCTTCAACTGAGTATTGGGCTTAATGTACTAAAGTGATATCAGTATCCATTTCTTCATGGGCTAGTTAGTTAATCTTTGGGCCAACTTTTGGGTATAAGGAGTAATTGTCCACAAATCCAGTAAAAAAAAGGTCATTAAAAATTTCACGAGGTACTCTATTTAGACACCGATATTTTACCCTCTACTTCATTACCTAAAATTATTTAACTTGTATACGCTGAAATTTGCTTGACGGTAGTTCAGGCAAAAGAAAATGAAAATTGAGCCATATATCATATATCATATGTGTATACTTTAGGCAAAAATGAGGAAATTTCATACATCGAATATTCAAATTTATTCCTAATTAGATATACTTAAACAAAAATTATAAACTTAGAACATAACTTAAATAGCGAAAACAATATATCAATGCATTTTCCCCAATAATTACAGAATTTATGAGAAAAATTCTTGTGATCAAGTAATTGGGCTTTAGTATCTTTCTAGGCCCGTAAGAATGAGGCCTCAAACTAATCTTGGAAATGGGCCGTAGTTTGAGGCTTAAAGTTCCTCCTTTTACCTGGAAGACCCCTCTCTGATAAGGAAGGAAACGATGTAATCTCGATTCTATGACAAATTCGATAATTTTTCTCCACTATCCAAATAAATATGTATGATCGGATGTAGTCATGTTATATTCGGTCATAATCAGGCTCCTAAGCTAATTAATACAAAAAATTTATTCAAAGCCACTAAATCTAGATGGAATATCGTAGAATGTTGAATCTGATTCCATAAAGTTAAAATTTTGAAAGTCGAGATTCTAATTTTTTTAGGTTACGGATTCTAAATTAATATGTTATTTGTACATATCCAACAAATTTCATAAGATAAATATAAGATTTGAACTAAAGTTACAGAGTTCAGTTGAATATGTAACTCATATTATAGTTCCACACATCTATCATCAAGGGGTGAGGTGACAAGGATGTATTAACCTCACGATCCCCGTGAAAGAAGAAATTTGTGGTAAGGAGCTAGCATTCCCTTTTAATTGATACCCTACATTATATGAATGTGAATTAATTAAGTAAATAACTTTGGATACCGAATGATTATAGAAATATATTATCAACCAAGAAAGAGAACAAACTATATATACTTTAACAACTTTTAATTCTTTTCCCCATTTCTTGCAAAGTTTCTCAATTTAATTAGAAGAAATAATGGGACTTTTCCATTCGTAAGTTAGAATATTAGTTGAGCTTTAACTGTCTCTTTTCAATTTGTATATATAGTGAAAAGCCTTTTTATATAATAAAAACTAGTCTTATTTTCTATTCTTTTGCACACGAATCAAGCATTAAATAACCATATTGTATATTTGTCACGTTGATTTGCATAAGTACAATAATAACACGAGTGATTAAATTAACATTATCATAAAAATGGATTGTTTTTGAGTTTATGATAGTTTGTATTCACACTACAAGTAAAGCAAGAAAGTGAAGGGGACACTTTGGACCTGTTTAACCATAAAAATTATTCACTTTTGTTTCGAGATAATTTTTCATGACTTGATTTGAAAAACTGTGATTTGAATTCAACTTTAAAATGTATTTAAATATATTCAAACATGAATATTACTCCAAATATTCTTTGCAGAAGTATAACCAGAAACAATCATCCTTTCTTAATTCCAAACTCCGTAAACTACAAATAAAGTGAAAAATATTTGAAACCTCTAGCCAAACGCCTCCTTTGCATGACCGAAGAAGAAAATAATATTTTCATTTAAAAGATATGTTTGGTTGGGAGGAACGCATGTTTTTAAACGAGAAAATAAAATTTTTACAGCTCGATGAAAGTTAGGAAAACAAATTCCACAATCGTTATTATATGTTGCTTGTCTTTCCTTCTACTCCTTACACTCCAACTTTAACCTCCCCAACACCCACACTCTACTCTATATACATGCTCAAGATAATTTTTTCGTGTTTGTTAAAAAGATCTATGAAAAACTTACAGTCAAAGATAGACTTGTTTGAATCTCGAAATCTAAAAAGTGTCGCATAAAATAGGATGGAGGGAGTATATGTATATAAAAGCAAATGTACTTTAGCTACCTTGTGGGATTTCCATGACCCGCGGCTACAAACAAAAAATATCATAAAAGTCCGAAAAAAGCAATAAACTTCATGTGGTACGTTAATTAATCAAGATTAGCATGAATATAGATAATCCAGAAAATAATAAAGCTATTTCCAATTGTGACCATACCAAAAGCAATTAATCCAACTCTTTGTAATCTAAAATTTAGTATTGATAAATCACAATTAACCACTTAATGGTGTTCTTTTAGTTACGTAGAAGAAAAAGAAAGCGTACTTGAAAGTTGAAAGTGGAAGTCTAGTCTTTTTTCTTAAAACAAGCAAACAAACAAACAAATAAATAAATAAGGGAGAAGGCTCAAGCACCCCTAGACTATGACCGAAATCCCAGAGACACACCTTAACTAAACTAAGGTCCTATTACCCCTGAACTCATTTTATATATAATATTGTACACCTTTTGGCTTATGTGGCACATCCCGTGACTCCACGCAGTTGAGACACGTGAGATATATTTGTATGCCACGTAAGCCAAAAAGGCGTACAAAATTTTAAAAAAATTAGTTCAGGGAGGTAATAGGACCTTAATTTAGTTAAGGTGTGTCTCTGAAATTTGGGTCATAGTCTAGGGAGATACTTCTACCTTTTCCCAATAAATAAATATAATAGAATATATTTAAAAAGTTGAGTGCATAATTAAATCAATGAAAATACTTTATATCTATTAATTTAATTGTTTGACAAGTTAAGGCACACCACACCCAACAATTCCCTCTCTTTACTAGGTTCCACATGACCATTGTTATGTCGATTAAATGTGTCACTCACAATCACCGCATATTTTTGTGACCATCAAAATTCGCTAGCTTCTTTTTATATACATGTCTTCGAAGCTATGGATAAAAATAACAAATCAATGATCAAGTAGATGAGTAAAGGCACTAAATCAAGCCCTATGTTTTGAATTTAAATACTTGAAAATAAAATAAATATGCTAAAATTATCGTCTCTACAAATTTAAATTTAATCTGACCTCAATACAAATATTAATGCTTAAAATCAAAAGAATTAAAACAATAATAACAGACAAGTCCAAACAAATGGCAATTAGGATAAGCATTGGCCATATATAGTATAATAAAAACAAAAATAAATGACTCAACTAAATAACAACAACACTTAGGGCCGCCCACAGAGGGGATTAAAAACCGGGCTGATTCCTATTTCCCGGTTTAACAAATAACCGGTCTTTAAATAATAGCCGGTTTAATGGGAACAAAGTTCCTTTAAACCGGGAGAATTAGGTGGGGCCAAGGCCGTGAGGGGTGTGGTGTTTTACGTGACACAAATGTGGCGAACCGCACGCTGTTCCTTTATTCTTCACGTGGTTTCCACGCGCAGCTTCTTTTTTCGAAATGGAATCTTTTTGCAACATATTGACACCTCATCGACGTGGCGGAGTTAGATAGAGTCGAGAGGTTTGTTTGGACTCCTTTCGGAGAATATATACTTTCATCGACCCTTTCGTAAGTTACTTCCTCATATTTCGCCATTGCTAATCAAAGTGGATTTGATTTTTGTTCCCTTGATTTATGTTATCTTCTGTTAAATACATGTATCAAATAACTGTCCATTCAGACTAGAACAAATACTTTTTTTAAAAAATTATCTTTATTGAGAATTAAATTAGAAACGTCATACTTCTTATGTTACTTTATTGACTACTAAGCTAATAAATGAGATATAATTATAATTTATATCCATAATTTTAATATTATAATGAATTTAATGTGGTAAATCTAAAAATTTAAGATGTCGACTCCATCATTAGCCCAAACCCTTTCGTTGAGGTTCATGACGTATTACGTATTTTTTTTTAAACTTCAAAATGCAAACAAATCCACAAATTATTCAAAGTTTGTTTTTAATTTTTTTTAAAGTCAAATATTATTTTAATGTGAATTAAAAATTTGTAAGAACCAGTCTGGTTTTTTTCGTTGACTGAATAATTGTGTTTCTTTTAGTTTTTTTTTTAATTATATATAAAAATTTAAATAGCGCTTAAAAATTGATAGGGTGAAATTCTTTTAATCTCTTTGCTTCCTTCCAAAAAGATCGACATATTTTTATAATTCTTTTTATGGGACATAGTTTTTGCAAATGATAGAAAATCCCGAGGACAACATCATTTTAAGTGTTTGTGGGTTCATGTCCGATTAATATTAAAGATCTTAAATATGTCAGTTAAATTAAATTTGAGCAGATTAAATTAAACAAAGTTATAAATAGGTGAGTCAATTTGGACTTGCAAAATTAATACTTACTCACAAATCTGATAATTCTGAAATAATATTATTAGCTTATATCTGTAATCAACTGTTACTCGTATCTTAAATTATCTACTCATCATTAAAGAATAAGATATCACTTTTTAAAATATCTTCTAGAGAGGCCAAGCCTTTTTTAGACGTGGAACCAATTTATTTTGTATTTTATCCTAAGCTAATTAATCGAATATATAATTATACTTTATATATACGTTTCATTTTATACAATATATTTTCCTTCTTTATCTCCATTTTAAAAAAATGGATACATAATTTAATCTAAAGATAAATTGGATTTAAGTTTCTCATTAATATAAGTTTTTATAATTACTAAAAATAAGAAACCAATAAATACATAATACATATTTCAAAAGTTTATAACAACATAAACAAAAGTAAAATTATTTTAATATTCCGTGATTGATGATCCGTCAAACTATAGATAAATCTCATTATTCTTCGAAATTATTTTTGAGTATAACAAAAAAATATATACGATATAATTTCATAAGTAAAATTTAAAAATAATAAAATTTATTATTATTTTCTCCGCATAAAAGGCACACCAGGTGAACCCAAAAAGAGGCCCAAATATTGGGAGAACTTCTTTATAATTTCATATAAAATAAAATAATTTTAAAAAAAAAATTCTGTTTTTCAGGTATTACTTGATCACCCAAACATGACATAAACCCCCGTCTCCCCACCAACCCCACTCACCCACCCCCCCACCCCCCTTTTTCTTCTTCTCTCCTTCGATAAATACCCCTTTTCTCCATTTCTCCGCCTTCACTATAAACATTTTTTCTTCTTCAAATTGCTCATAATTTTTCTTTTCTCTCTAAAAAAGCATGAGAATGAGTTGCAATGGTTGTCGAGTTCTTCGAAAAGGTTGCAGTGAAAATTGCAGTTTAAGACCCTCTCTTCAATGGATCAAATCACCTGATTCACAAGCCAACGCTACTGTCTTCCTTGCAAAATTTTACGGCCGTGCCGGACTCATCAATCTCATCAATGCTGGCCCCGATCATCTCCGTCCCGGTACATGTTACCTCCTCCATCTTCTCTTCTCTTTTGTAATTGGGGAAAATTTTGACAAATCGATACTCTATCAACTGAGCTATTAAGATTATTTTATTTTATATGAATCTTTTTTTTTGTTACTTTTTTTTTTTAAAAAAAAAAAGATTATTGCTATACTATTTTTAGATTTTTTTTAATAGATCTCAAATTTATTTTTCTTAATTACCTTCATATTACTTGAAGAGTTGAAGGAGTTTTTCTTTTTCCACAACTTTATTTATTAATTATTGTGATTTAATTTTAAATATTTTTATAATTCGCACAAAAATTAGATCGTTACAAAATGGCACAAGGTTGTATTTAATTGGATATACTCGATGTGGTTCATTCAAATTCAGTAACTTTAACTCGAATTTGTTATGTTAATTTTTTCCTTCTAAAATTAAGATTTAAATCTTGAATTTGTGTTAGGATATGTATACATGCAAATGAAAAATACTAACATTGTTTTTTTTTTTTTTTTTTCTCAGCAATATTTAGGTCTCTATTGTACGAAGCTTGTGGCCGGATAATTAACCCGGTAAACGGTTCAGTCGGGTTAATGTGTTCCGGCAATTGGCAGCGTTGTCAAGACGCTGTCGAATCGGTACTCAAAGGATCTACAATCATGCAAGTACCAATCAATAACGATGATGATAATAATAATAATAATAATAACAATACTGATCAAATTGTACCGTTAAAAGGTTGTGACATACGACATGTTTCAAAGAATAACTCAACAAACTCAGATAACCAACAAGTCAAAACTAGGAATGGGCGGCTCAAGCGTAAGGGTACTTTTGATTCTGTTGCTTCAGCTTCTGCGGAAGCTGAAGCAGCAGAAGAGTACTTGTTGAAGAATCAACCCCCGTTGAAGTTCAGTATAACGGGGTGGGATCAATTTGAAGAGATAGATGATGAGTTGATCAAACGCGCCCCGAGTCATGACTCGTTTTCGGTTGAAACGGTTGAACCGACCCTGTTGGTGAACCGGGTTGACCCGGTGAAATTGGAGGAAGATGGTGATCATGTAGGATTAGAGCTTACTCTTGGGTTGATGAGTCCAACATAATAATAACAGGCTGATGACTCCCAAGAGCTCTTATTAACGGAGTCATTTGGTACCTCGATGTCGACTCATCACATCCACAACATTTTGGGTTTTTTTAGTAAAGGGAAAATAGTTTCCTTTTTTTAATGGTAATCTTTTTTGTTTGTTTTTGTTTTTGTTTTCTCTAGACTTTTTTGTTGTTTTGGTTTTTTATTTTGGAGGCATATATACAAATAGATAAGAGATAAGAAGTGTAATTATGTAGAGATGTTGGTGATCGATCAATGTACGAAATGAAATTGTCACAATTAGTGACAAAGTGATCATTAATAATAATATAGTATCTAATTAACTATGACTAGTTGCAACAATTTGAGTATTTTTAAAGATTTTGCACTTAGTATTATCCTTATGTTATGAACTTGCTACTTTGTACTACTTGGTACAAAGGAAGGGACGATAAATTTTAATTTTAGTTCTTATCGTTAGAGATTGAATCTTTAGAATCACAATTCTAATAAGGCATCAATACAAAGCTATTCATTTTAATTTGTCTTTATCTGGTAAAATATATTTAGTTCTTCTTCTGCTTGGTTATCTCAGTAGGAAATTGAAACAATCTATAACAAAATTATAATTAACCTTAGGATTTGCTCTATGAGTTTAATGACATTCAATATTTTTGACTCGTTAAGTTGAAATTTTGAATTTTATCTTTGTTTCCACCCTAATACAATTAACTAGATTTATATTTTTCTTAGATTTTGATTGGCCAAAAAAGATGAAGAACACGTGGATGCATGGAGGAAATTTTGTCAACAAATGCTATGCATGCAATGGGTAAGTCCAGTTTGGATTTTGCCAAGTTTTTGAGGAAACAAAAGTTTATGCTTTACTTTTGCCTTATTTATGGATCATAGACACGAGGAACATGCTAGACTAGCTGTTGTGGACATTTTCCCAAGAATCTAGGGGTTTCTATGCAATTAAAAAAAAAATTACGCGACATAATTTGAATTAGAATTTAAGAAAATATAAAGACTTTTGATATCTGTGTTTGTTTTAGATATGTTATAACATTTGTATAGTTATCAATAAATTCTTGTTAGGGTAAAATGAGAGATGACAAGTCGTGTTAATTGTCAGGAATGTCATTTTTTAGTATTAAAGTAGATTCTGAATTTAAATTTTATGAATTTTAAATTCTATGATAAATAGACTTTTAAGTGTTAAAGGGACAAATTTATTGGATTCGACCTCTAAATTACCCTCTAATTCTCCTAATATGTGAAATAAATTAAAAAGAGAAGTGCATCTCATGTATTAATTAAAATAGAGTATAGAGAGATGGTTAGTAATCCAAAATTGTAGTGGTTAGTGAAATTGTTGAAAATTATGGAGTCTTACGTTAAATTTATAGTAAATATAAAAATATTAAATAATTTCTTTTTATATGTTTTACTTTGGCAAACAAAATTATTAAATACGTGTTGTTGATGAAATGTGAAATATATCTCATGATATTAATCGAGAGACACGCAAGTTAATTTAAATATCACAATTACAAGAAAAAAAATCTAGAACTCATTCATTAGTATGATCATCTTTAAGCACGTATCTAATGACTCCATTCATTGATGCATTGTCTTTGACGTTAACTAGTTTTATGCACTAATAATGTAAAATCAATATACTGTAAATGTATATAACTTAAATTCAAATCGTAAAATTTGCATAAAAAATATTTCCCCCAATTGTAATGCAAGTTTAAAATGGTTTTATCAAATTAAATAAAAACTTAGAAGGGGAGATAATCAAAAATTAAAAATGGTGCGTGTGGTATGGTGTAAGGGTGAAAAAGTTGACTAATTATAATATGAACATGTAACATATCCAATTATATAGCTAATAGCTTACATCACATACAACCATAGCTTATAATATTTGTTCTATATTATTATATTATTTATATCATATTAGCTTAAAGTTTTAATTGGTACCTTATGTACTAACCAACAATTTGTGAATGTTTTCAACTCAAATGATATTTGGAAGCTTCTTAATTAAGAAAGAGTATAAAACAATGGCATTATGGATTGCTGACTTGTTGCCAAGCCTTGTTGGTTTGTCACATATAACATATATATATTCCAAATCCAACTTGAAATTAAAAAAATCTACAATATTATATAATATTCTTGCAAACACTAAAGGTATATATATTTGGTATAGAGAAAAATATTTTCTCAAAAAAGTATCAAAGTTTTTCATATTCGATTAGTTAAGATATATTAAAAATATTTTCTAGAGAAAACGAGCATTTTTAAAACGTGATTATTTTAGCTAGTAGAAAAAAAGAAAACAAGTTCGATAAGTTACATTGATCAAGCTTATCATTGTCTCCTTCCTATCCCCAACACCCCACCTCCCTCCGCCCTAACCCCAATTTCCACTTCACCCCATTCACGATATTTTCCTAAATTACATATAAATATATGGTCTGAGCTAGGAAGTAGAAAGGGATTCATCCAAACATGTTTCGTCTAATAATTATATTATATGTACATGTGTAAATAAATGTATATATATGTTGAATTTCTCATCTTTTTTTTCTTTATATATATTTTGATTCTCTCTTACTGGAAATTCTGATTATGTTACTGGAAATTCTGATTATGTTATGTCCTTAGGAAAAAAAATTTCGTTACGCACTTATTAAACACTAGAATATAAGCAAAAAATTTCTTAATTTTCATAGAAAATGTCTTCCTTTCATACCAAACACACCCTAAGTCCTTAATTTAAAATATATTTTTCAAGTAGCGATTAGTACTTTCATCTTCTAACCTCCAACAACAATTTGCAGTTTTTATGGTTGAAAAAAAATCATTTGCCAGGCACAAGCTTTCTTTAAAAATTATAAGATGACAGCATGGGTGACGAAAATTGGCATGAAAGTGATTTATTAATATTAATTAATAACTAATAATATAATAATTAATTGTTAATTAAAGAGTTTGATTATTTTATTAACAAGCTGAAGTGACGATAGTATCTAGATTCATTGTGTTCAAGTTTCCATTATGCAAACATGTGGAGCCATGATTTGGTAATCCAATTATATTATTTAATATAAAAAAATTTCTTAATACTTTTTTTAAAATTTGCTTTGGCAGGTCGCCTCATAGTTTTATTAATTAATAAAATAATCACTAATATCACTGTCTTGATGCTAGATAGTTTTTGGACATAATCAACTTTACATAATTATTAGTGGGTGCCTATCTTTTATTTTTTGGAAAAATTGTCCTCAGAACTCAGAAAAAATAACAATATAATATAGATGGTAATGAAATAATTAGAATCATTTCATTGTTACCCAAAGATTCCTAATTTAAATTCTTGAAAATAGAAAAATTCTATTGGAGTACTTGGACAAAAATATATACTCCTTAAGGAGTAATATCTAGCAAAAGAATCTTGAGGTTGTGGTGTATGGCTTTAATTGTGCAAAAAATATTTCTTGTATATTATTATAATACTATAATGACATTTGTTGTTCGATTTGGTTGTGAATATGTCTTCTGAGCTACGGTATGATTGAGCCTAAAAATATGCATATTTTATAGACTTGTGTTAAGTCTATTCATCTAAAATGTCATATACAAATTTTTTTTAATAAAGTTATTAGTCTATCTTTTACTTGCTTTTATCAGTTCACCCTCTTTCGTAGTTCGAGTTTTATGAGTGAATAATTTTTTGTAGAAATCAAAAAGTATTTTACTCCGTTGATGAATCTATCCAAACAAACTCCAATTAATCAGTCAGGTCATTATATTTCAAATACCAGAGAGCTAAACAAAAAAAAAATCATATTATTTCTTGTATCTAATAACAAAAACACATCAGCTCTAGCACTAAAATGCATCATGGAGGGTTAATATACTTTAATCAATATTATAGTCAATATATAGGGAGTCGTGCGTGGGCTGTTTTTCACATAAATGGTAGAACTTTAACAAAATACACATAAAATGGCATCATATAAATTAGGAAATTAATTTTTTATGTAAAAATAAAAGTTAATATACAATTTTAACAATTTTATGATAAACCGTAGAATTGAGACCGTATAACTAAATCAAACCCCTATAACTGAAAATCAAATAAAATGAAGAAATGACTGATATAATTTGATTCGGTCTAATCATTTGTCGGTATTTACGCCCACTCCTAAGTTTATCATAGACACGGTTATCTTATTATTGGATCACAACTTATATTCAAATCATCCAATTTGATTGGCTTAACTAATTATTTAATCATTAGTATAGATATTAAAAAGATAATACTCTTATTATATGGTCAACTAATAAAGAGTTTTCTCTTTCTTTTTTTTTTTCTTCTTAAATTAAAACTCTGTCAAAGTCATCAGACATGGATTCCATTTTTTTTTGATGGTATATACTTGAATCTGCCTAATAGTCCACCATAGATTATATTAATAAAAAATATAACAAGAAAACTTTTACTTTTCTTCCTATTTATTATATTTACTTCACAAATATAAAAAAATGCAAGTTGTAATTCCTTAAATAAAATATTACGTGCTAAAAGAATTATTTAATTCCATTTGTTGAATATTACGTGCAAACCGTGATTCCCGACTTGTACATTCAATTTCCTCAAAGAAAGAGTTAACTAATTGATTAATGAGCATTTTTTTATCCCTAATTATGGATAAATTATTGTTTTAATTTTTATGACATCGAACTAAGCATATTAAACCTGATTCTTGACTTCTACATCCAATTTTGTCAAAGAAAGAGTTAAATGAATGGGTTATTAGCATTTTGGTTGAAAGTAATTGAATTTGTGCACTTTAAATCATGTTGCTCAGATATATTCACAAATATATCATAATTGTTGTTATTTCATATTTGACAGTAATATAATTTTATAAATAAATAGTCAAATATAACATATTTTCTATATGAAGTAATCGAACAACACAAGGATCAAAAGAAGAATTTATCAATAATTTAAGGATCAAAAGTGCTATTAACCTCTGTTTTTTTGAATAATTAACTAAGAGGTCCTTTGCACTAAGACTACTTTTAATCACTGATTTAAAAAATGAGGTAAATTTGTTTAGTGGGTAATAGGAAACGTAAAGTATCTTGATTAGGCTTTTGAATTAAACTAATCAAGCAATTTACTAATATAATAATATTTCAGATTGAATTTGATAGAGATTAGCAAAACGGTGAAGTTTCCCCGCATAATTAGAATAAAATAATACCATATGGATGAGACATTTCAACCCTAGTTAGTCATTAGATGCTTAATTAATATTTAATAATTAGTGATAGCCATATTATGATAATTTAATGGATAAGTGCTTTATTACGATCTTGATAAGGACTTGTTTGATTATTATTAAGGGCCTTTATGAGCAGTGTTGATTCTTCACAGCATAAAAGAGTTAGTACTTTTTTAAAATAAATAAAATTGGACAATCATGGAAGAGGGTTAATTACTAGAAAACAATAATTAATATTATTAAACATAATAATTTATGAAGTAGGTAAATAACACTTTCCAACAAAGTGATGGCATAGACAATCATGCCAAGAGAGATTATTTTATTTTATTTTTTATGTTATGTTATTTTCTTCCTAACTATAACATAAAGGAAAAAAACAACATAACATAAAAAAAATATTTTTTAATTTTGAATGTATTGAGAAAAGTTTTAGGAAAATGGTCTATGTGCCCGAAACGGGAAGCTCATCCTGACAGTTGATAGGATAACTTGTGATGATTCATCGGGATTTTAATGCAAAATCATTGCCTTCGATCACCAAAATTTCTTATTTGATATTGGTCCGAACTTACTTTAACAATAAGTTATGGAGTTTTACCAGGATTTGTGGTTAAATCCTCGTGATCAACTAATCATGATGTGTAGAAGGTCTCAGATATACCTTTGTCATGTATGGGATTTTCTTTCCTCTGTCTATGTCATACTTTGGATTCACTGACAGTCAATTTCAAGTAGATCCTCCCTCCCCTTGCTCCACTTCGTTTCACTCGTTTTCTCTTTCCTTCTGCCTGCAAAAAAAAGTTATGAGATTGGTTTTGTGTACGTTAGCGATCATCAAACTTGTGACATAGATAAGATTGGAGTTCATGCGGTTGGAATGCCTGAGATCACTTTTAGCCTTGTTGCTTTCGGAATTGATTCAAATTAACTCCAAATGACTTCAAATTTGATATACAAAGTAGAATTTAATCTTGTATACATGTGCTATTGTACAATGGGCCTATTGGACCAATTATTCGAAGTGGTTTTGGAACTAAGATTCTTGACTTGATTTATATTATAAAGCCCATTCATTTATGGGCTTTTATACATGGAATAGGGGGTTTCTTGGTAATTTGGCCCAATAAATGGCATCATTGAGCCCAATTTTGCTTATTGACACTAGCTATCCTAATTTGGCAATTTGGAAGAAACCACGAAAACTGTCAAAGCGTCAATACAATTCGACAAAAAAGCAAAGTTATTGAATTCGATCAAACATTAATGAAAATCTAGCTCCGACATTTTTTAAACCACTTTCACTAATGCTTTGTCTATAGATCTTTGTCAAGGGTATAGTAGTCAATATCCAATGTAAAATGAATTTTAAAAAACTCGTCAACCATTCAATTTATCACAAGTACAACAACAACAATTTCGTCTAATCTCACAAGTCAAATTTGATGAGAATAAAGTGTACGCAAATTTTATCCTATTTACCATGATACAAAGATTGTTTTTCATAGATATTCCGCATTTGATTCAATCAAAATGTTTTCCAAAATAAATTTAAAAAATACAAAAATAAAGAAGTTATAATAAAAATATCAAATAAAAGAAACATAATAATAATAATAATAATAATAATAATAATAATAATAATAATAATATTTTATTAGGAAAAAGGTCTGAAATATATCCGAACTTTGACCGAAATTGTTGTAACGATACCGAACTTTGGAAAGGACCTTTTACCCCTTCACTATTTAATAGTATATTTTAAAGGTATATATGTGTCCATGTGGATATCATAAATATTCATCATTATAAATAGTAATGTGTCCACGTGGACACATATATACCTTTAAAATACACTATTAAATAGTGCAAGAGTAACATATTCTTTCCAAAGTTCGGTATTATTACAATAATTTCGGTCAAAGTTCGGATATATTTCGAACCCTTTCCCTATTTTATTTTGTTTTATTTTTTCACCTAAAGATCCAAACAATAAGTTGTCTTTTGTCCTCCTTTTTAAAATCCTTTTAACCTTGAGACTTTATAGTCATGTGTCCAAAAATTTATTCCAGAAGGAGAATCCCGGTCCCCTTTATGTACTTTTTTATTTTCATTTTTTGTAATAATGATATAAGTAAAAATAATGAAAGGACCATTGAAATGTCAATTTTATGGAAAAAATGTGTGTGCATTTGAGTTACTCATCAATCATTCATCATTTGTCACATTCTTCGAAGGAAGAAGAAAACAATTTCACTTTCTACACATAAAAATGGTAGGGAATGGTAAATAGGATTGATTGAATTAAATTTGAACGGGTTAAAATAAACTTTATCTATAACTAAATAGAGTTATATTAAATAATTTATAAATCACCGGCTCAAGTTTATGGATCTTTTTGGACAAGCTTTTAAAATCTGTTAATTTCAAAAAAGATTTCTTGTAAAAAGTATTTATGAAGAATTATAATTTGTATTTGGCTAATTACCAATTTGAAAATATGTTTGTAAATTGGAATGATAGAGTATTGATTTGTGTTTGGCAAAGTTTGAAAAAGTACTTATGGAGAAAAATTATTTTTTTTCAGTTTCAATTTTTTCAATAGACATTTTTTAAATTTAGCTTGATTGAACAAGCTATTAATTTAAGGGAAAATTGTGCAAAATAACAAACATTTAAACCATATTAAATGTTATAGTTACTCTTTAGGAAAGTTCTAATTTACAGCTATAGTTTCACCCAATTTTTCTATTAGCCTGGTTTGTATAATTCGTCTGATTTGTATAAATCCTAAATCTGTATAATTTGGTTCTTGATTGTATAAATTCAAAATTTTGTATATGCTTACCCTACCTATTTGCATACGATTTATGAAAAAATTATAATAAATTATCTTGTTTGTATATTGGCAAGCGAAATATACAAACAGAGTTCTGAAAGATTCTCAAATGTATAAATATAGAATTTGTATATATTTACCCTATTTGTATATTACGAAATATACAAACAAACAGAAATATACAACTCCACCCTCTATAGCAAACAAAATTATATTTATGAAGCACAATTATCGAAATTGTAGTTACAGATCCTTAATATATTTATTACATTTGTTATTTCTGAAATTTTCTCTTGATTTAATCCATTAATTTAGGCAAATTATACTTTGACCTATACGAATCTAAGCCTAGGGAGATTTAAATAGATAAGGAAATTGAGCTCACGTCCAAAGAAATAAAATCCGATATTTTCTCATTTCTTTATTTCCCAATAAAAAAGAATCACAACAGTGTGATGAGTTTTCTTTCTCCTCAACGGTCGGATTCAAAGGACTATATATGGCTTTACGAAAATCTAGTAACTTTTTACTTAAATCATGTATATATTCTAAATTATTTATCAAATATTTATAAACATTTGACTATCCTCTTAGTTATTATTTCAATATTAACTTAGAGAACGTTTTAGAAATTTACGTAAATTTGAAATTCTAAATCCATCTCCATCTTTCCTAGCGATGAAAAGATGAATGGGTCCAAGTAGGCATGTTAACCACATAGACATATGAGAAAATGCCAAGTTCTATATTTAATACTAGTAGGTCCACTCTTAATCATTTTGCCGGTCAACTTCAAACTTCTACATTTTCAATCTTTTCTAAACTAATATTTAGGTTAAAAGTGACATTTTATGTTAATTATTACACATTGTTATGACTTTATATTTGATTATCCAAACACTCTCTTAGTAGTTAGAGATTAATGATCATTTAAAAGTATTCTAGATATATATTGAAGATATCATAAGAACAAAGTGACACCTAGGGATTAAAATTGTATCATTAGAGCTCCAGTGATATATGAGATGAGATAAATAAGGATATATATTACATTGCCCTAGTTATTTGAACTTCCATATGAAATAGCTAATTTCATTACTTTAGGACTTTGTTATCCCTTATTCCATCAATCAAACTCTAGATGACATAATCTCACATTTATGATTTAACTATGGGATTAATATCATTCTTTTATCTCACCAACTAAAAACCTCCTCAATGCAGAAACGATGACTGATCTAGAAATCTGAAGTTCATAAATTTTTACAATAACCTTAAGTTAATAGTATACGTTAATACGTGAGTTCATATTCTAGATATATAGTACTCCCGCTATTTCAACTTATTTGTCCTAATTTTCTTTTTAGTTCGTTTAAAAAAATCTCTCTTTCCTCTTTTAGCAACTCTTTACTTTTCAAGACAGAAAAAGAAAAAAACTTTTTATTTTTCACGAGAAATGTTTAAGATCACAAGATCAACGACATTTTGGTACATTTAACATATCTTGAGTTTATAAACCACACAATTCAAATGTCTTTTTTACTTCTTTTTTATCTCTGTGTCAAGTCAACATAGGACAAACAAATAAAAACAGATGAATCAGTAGTGCTTAATAACTTTATAAAACTATATATATATATATATATATATGGATCTTTCTCTTCATCCAAATTAAGGAACACGAATACTATAAGAGAAGAATTAAGAAGTAATTAAACAGCTTCAATTTCTAGATTTTTTATTCTTCTTCTTTGTCAAAAAAATAAAATAAGAACACTTTGGAGAACCATGAAACATCCAAAAAGTCCCAATTTAAAATGATAACTTTTATAGCATAGCTAATTTATTATGGACTATATACAAGAAAGCTCTCCAAATTTACAAGTAGTACTTGCTATTTTACAGCTAGTTAAAAAAAGTACTACAAAAAACCTGGTTGTAAAAAATTAAATTAAATTAAACTAACATTAATTATTTAACCAAAGGGTAATTAGGGGTGGTTGTTGTTACAAAATTGGCCCTTTTAACAAACCTTCCTTTCATTCTTGGCCTCTTTTCAGCATTCAATTTCCTAACTTCGTATCTTATTTTCTTCGAAAATAATCTTGTTCGTCTTTTTTCTCTGTACCTTGTAACTCTCGCTTCTCTTCCTCTATCCACTATTGTTACATTTTCGTTCATTATTCCCATGTAATTTCCCTGCAAAAATAGCAGAAAAGAATTTTTGTACAATCAGATCGACTGAAAAATAACTATCCGTCATGAAACTAGTCATCCAACATTATATAAAAAGTTTAAAGTTACACTTATAAGTTAATTTATTTATTTTTTAGGAAAATGAAATGTTCATTAACGTGCTCCCAAAACTGCATGAATATTTACCCTTCAATGTTTAAAATGATAGCATGCAAATCATTTTGTTATTCATTTTAGTACTTTGTTTCTAAAATATTTAAATGTCGATGTCCAAATGAAATGACTAGAATATCTAAGATATTTTGCTCAAATATCTAATGTCCTATGATATAATATATAGTATAAGAAAATACAATATTTCCATAAAGACCTTAGTATAAATTGCACTAAATATTACTAGCATATTCCTAAAATTAAACTCAGTTTCTACGAATCAAGAACACGTGGCATGAACTTTCACTTTCACTTTCAAAATTTAGAAAAATGGGACCATAATATAAATTGCATTATAACTATCAAAAAATATAATGGATTATACTTTTAATTATATCTAATCAAATCCATTAATTGCAAAACTTATAATATAAGATAAAATAATTAAATTAAAACTTACCATGCAATGTGGCCATGAGTCATTTGAGTCCAATTCTGGCCTTTCACCATTAGTCCAAGGAGACCTTTGGTCAGCCCATGCTGTTAATACACCTTCATAATCAAGATTTAATAAAATCTTCTTTTTATTTTCATCCTTCATAATTACTTCATCTTCTCCGATAATATTCATCGGTGAATCGCAATCGAATTTGAATTCAAAGGTGTCTTCATTAATATCAATATCATGATGATTATGATTATATTGATGATCATGAATAGTAGCAGAAGTTGTTTTTCTAACGACTCCAATTTCTCCCTCATCTTCAATTTTGACTTTTTCATGACCGATCATTGAATATTCCATTGAATTTTCCTCCTTGTTACAAACCCCTAATAGACCTAATCCTTCCATATCAAATGACTCATCATCAAGTCCTTTACCTAGTAAACTCTCAACATCAGCTGCGAATTCCGCTAGCTCCATCTCCGAGGGTAACATCTCGTGAAATCTATTCAGATCGACGTTACAGATATCATCCTGCAATATCATCTCTTTAGATTCGAGTTTAAATTCTGAATCAGCATCTGCTGCTACAGTCACGTTACTCTCCACCATCTCATGATTATTTCTTGTGGCCGAGCTGTAGAGCTGGGCCACGAAAGGATCGAGTATGGGCACTCGATATAAAAGTTGCTCCTCTTCATTCTCATCATGGGAATTTTCATCGCTTAATATCTCGGGGACGAGATGAATAGGATTCCTTCGAATGACATCTCCATCCCCCGCGGATTTACTAGCCTTCCTCCCATGCCTAGGAGTTCGCGCCTTTCTAGTAAATCCACGATGCCACGATGGGACTGACACTGATGAAATTGATAGTGGACTTTCCAAATCAGGAAAGTAATCTGATGATGATGATGATGATGATGATGGTTGTTTCAGTGATGATGTTTTAAGACGAACCCTTTCGTGCCTATGCGCCAAAGGGTTCGCCGAATGAACGGAAGCGTCACAATTTTGACATAAAAATGCATCATCGGCCGGACAATACCAACGTGCCCTTTTTTTAATACAGTTGTCACATGCTCTTGTTGTTTTTCCACCCATTGCACTTGCTAATTTTCTTTCGGAAACCATCGATAAATTCTGAATCCACCTCTGATACGTGTATTACTCAATGAATTTTTTTGATACTTTTGAAGAGTAGGTGGAAGAGGAAAACTAAGGGGAGATATGTTGAGTTAGATCTTTATGTATAATTGTTGAAAAAAGCTCTAGAGCAACTCAAAAAGACAGTGCTAAAAGTGCAATTATTTGAGGAACCCACAAAATGCACTTTTACAGCAAATTATAAAGTTCTTATTTTATAAAAATAAAATTGTGGGGACAAATTTTTTAATTTTTTGTTTTTTTGGTATTTTCTACAAGAAATGGGAGACTATACTTATGGGCCTACAATAAGGCCTTATCTGTATTTTAATTGGCTAATTTGTAAACATCATCCTTGATACTTGTTTTTGATTGGATGAAGTTGTAGTCAAATGGATTTCAAAGGGTCCCACTTGTGTTGAGGATGAGAATTAGTTGAAAATTTGATCCAATTTCTCTATCCTAATGTCCATGTCTATTCTCTCAAGAGTTTGAAGGTGACACTTTTGTTAGATTGTCTTGCATTGAGTTTTTTTTTCTTCAAAATATCTAGTATTTGAAATTTAGATAAAGTAATCTAAGGAGGTGTTCATTTAACTGATTAAACTAAAAATAGTCTATGAGTATATATAAAATGTGAATGATCGTGTATAATTAATATACACTCTTTGGTATATATGGATCATTCGAATTTCGAGAGTTATACTCAGGCATGGAATCTTCGAGTTTTTTGAAACAAAATTTACATATTTAAAAGCTAAGTAAAAGTAGTACAAGTTACAATAATTCATAATTCAAGATATTTTAAAAAATATACTGTTAAAGAAGATTTATTTGAATCTCGAAATACGATTTGTGCCACATAAAGTGATATGAAATTAAAGGAGTATAAGTTATGTATAACAAATAGAAAAAAGCAAACTATATACTTGACTGGCTATTTTTATAAAGACTGCTCGACTAATTTGAATTTACAATGTGCAAGACTCATTTAAAGGAAAAGTATTTTATTAGTAGGAGTTTATTTATTTTATGACATGAATCCAAAACTTCTTAGCTCTGATTAAAAATGGAGAGATATATACTTATAACTACATTATTTTGGTGGTGGTATGCTTTGAGTTATATGCTCTCTAAGATGATGATATTTGAAGTACAAGTGTAGATATTTTAAGAGGAATGTATATTTTGAGAAGAAGGTAATTAGATATTTAATATTTTTCATATTTCATATATTATTTTTTAAATTTGGATATAATAGTACATACTTTAAAAATTATATAAAAAGTACTAATTGTTAAGTCTATTGTTTTTCATAATTGTATTCTGGAATTTACAAATTGAAACTTCATTTTGTTTCACGTTATATTTGTGACTCTATTAAATTTTGAAAAGCCAAATAATTTTTTACTAATATAATTTTCCATTTGTTTTAAAATACCTTTTATTATAAAATGAAATTATATTATATAGTTGAAAAACTCTTTGTTGCGGTCCCCTTCCACTTTTTTGCCCCCCTCTGCCCCTAAATATTTGGTCTATAAACTTAAAAAGGGAAAGTGATAATACAATTATTGTTCTTTTAAAAAAAAATTAATAATTGCCTTTTGAAGTTTTGATGATGTTGCTAGTTTCAACAGTTACATAAAAGGTGGTTTATAATCATTGGTAATTAACTAATTATTTATAGTAATTTTGATTTCGTAGCATAAAAAATCAAATAAATAACATATCATAATTATATAACTCATAAATTTTAAAATCTAAATAAAAGGAAGTAGTATACATTGTTATTATATATTTTTCATTCGAAGTAGTATAAATGAGTAAAAATGTTGAGTCCCGCATTGTTGAGATTAGGGGTGTGCATTCGGTTTTTTAATTTGGTTTTACACTATTTGATTTGGATTTTTGGTTTTTGGTTTTGTAAAAGTATAACCCAATTCGATCCAAAATAAATTTGATTTGGTTTGGTTTTTCTCTATTCGGTTCGGCTTTTTTCGGTTTGGTTATTCGGTTATGTCAATAATTAATAACATATATAACCAAAGGAATAATATTTAATCCCTTAAATATTCTTTCTAATATAAATCATAAGAAAACTTAAAACACAATACTTATAAGTATACCTATTATAGATGTAATTCAAACATAAAATATAAACGTAATCATTATGAAAGACAATAACCAGAAATGGACAAAAGTGGTTAACTTCAACTTAATTCTAAAAACCAATCCAAATAAAAATTCGGTTTGATTTTGTTTGGTTATTCGGTTTATTCCGAATAGTGCACACCCCTAGTTGAGATGTAGAGAATTATTTGAATAATTTTCTTCTCAGAAGTTAGCTTTTAAAATTGAGTCAAATTCAAAATTATTTTTTTTTCATTTAATTATAATAAATATGAAAATTAAAAGATGAAATAATTTTGAGAAAAAACAAAATGAAACCCATAAGTCACACCAGAAAACACTTTTTGTTGAAGAAAATTCGTGAAAATAATTTCCATCATGTCAGGCGCACATTTATCTGTTGTGTCTTCTTCAATTTATTAAGGAATTAAAAGATAAAATAATGTTTAGATAAAGGAAAAAAACGAATCTGAAAGTGGATAAATATGATGTGGAATTATATAATTATAATTCTTAATACTTGCATTAAGGAAAAAAAAAATCTCCGCAAGGAATATCGTAGATGTGAGGGTTGAGATTTTTTTTTGTTCTTAATTAGATGTCTTGATTCTGAAGTTTTGAAAATGTAATCTTATTAAAAGCATTATTCTTGAAAATGAGCTCAGCAATATATAAATACGAATTTAATCGAATCTCAATTATCGAACTCCAAATTAAAAAAAAGAAGTAAATCGATCATAGACAAGCATGTCAAAGTGTCACGGTTATGATACTGACAATTTTATTGTTCTTAACTTGTAGTATTCTCACATGCACTTTCTCTATAATCAGGTGAAATAACTATATTTTACTTAATTACGATTCAATGTACATGTTAGAAAAAAAGAGGCAAGCGAGATTGAGAGAGAAAGCAGAGATACGAACGAAAGAGAGCACACAAAAAGGAGAGAGGCAATGAAAGTGACAAATGTTTGATGTCCGCATTAAAATTTCTAGTAAATTCATATCGCCCATTGCATAACCATGTTGGGGGTGACACTTTCAACAAAAGTTTTTCATATTCAAGACTTAAACTCGAGACTTCTAGTTAAAAGTGAAATAGTACCACTATTACACTACAACTCATGTTTGTCAAGGAAAATTGTTTTGGGATTATAACCATTAGTAATTGTTTACACCCCCTCTATTTTATTTTACTTGGTGTTTATACCAAAAACAAATGTTTCATACTTGTTTATTTTAGTAAATCAAGAGAATGTTATTACTCCTTTTCATACTACATTTATTATTAACTAACTATATAAAGTTATAATAGACAAATTTAAATTTTCACAACATCATTAAATAAGACTAATTTAATAAACCACATATTTCATTTAAAAATAATAATTAATTTGTGTATATGAAACATAGTAACAATGATTTCGTCAAGTAGAAAATGAACTAAATAACATATCACAATCAACTACCTAATTCATAAACTTTAAATCAATAATCATATACTTAATTAAACTCCCTATATACTTTGAATCGAAGGTAGTAATATATTATTATTATTATTATTAGAAATTGTAACCTATAATCTTTCTCTTTGCGCTCTATTTATTATGAATATGAATAGAAAATGCACGTAAATATTATCAACTCAAATGATTGCACATGCTAGCTTCTTCTGTTTTTCACCAACAAATTTTACTACTACTTACTTAGTAGTCGTACTGTAAAAAAATAATACAAATTACAATCTAACAAAGTAAAATTGTGCGGGCGGGTTGAAGTTTGTGCGGGTTCAAACTAAACCCGCACCATAACCTCTTTGATCCCGCCTCATTGTCATCCCTAATCATCTTCAGCTTCCTCAACCTTCTGCCCGAATCCTCGAGGTCCACCTCTAGCTTTCGCTACAATTTTCCCCTTCCGGCCGCTCTTCTTCTTCTTCGCCGCTTCTTCTTTCTCGAATTTCTCCTTCTCTCTCTTCTGCAAAAAATCCGTAACAGCAATGTAGATTACTCCGACGGTTAGAATGGATAATCCGACGAAAGCAATGACCAAAAGCGATTGAATGACGGTGGAAACTCCGTCGCCACCGGTGGATGAAACAATTTGATCGGCAGTTTCATCGAGATTCACTTCTGATAGCTCTGAAACAGCGGAAATTCTCCGATTTGGGATTATTTTGGATGAAATTGGTAGATTTGGGAGGTGGATTTTGTGAGGGTGGAGGTTTTTCGAGGGTGAAATTGATAGATTTTGTGGAGGAAAAAGAGGTGATTTAGGGTTTATTACAAGGAAGGAGAGAGAAATGGATGTAGAAGCAGCCATTGTCTCTCATTCAATTTGCAAAGCTAAAGGAAATGTCATCTTAATTTTTGTACTTTTAATTCACACATCCATATGACCCTTATCTTCTCTTCCTTGGGCCCCACCACCTAGTAAATTTATGAGAATCGAAATCTTACTAACAAGGTGAAATTTTAGATGAACAATCGATTGCGCTACTTAAATTTTAGGGAACATGTCTATTGTGTAACGACAACATATTAGTGTAGTTTGATAAGTAAAGTCCGGAAAAGGTATTGTCAACGCAATTTTATTTCTATTTTGTGAAGATAGAAAAGTTGTTTTTGATGGAATATCGACTTAAGCTAAGCTTATCAAAATCGGTATAAAAAGATAATATAGTAGTGAAGAAGACAAGTAATAAATAATTGAGAAAAAAATAATATTTTAACAACAAACACATTATATCAAAAATGATTTTTAATGACAATAACTTAATTACCGCTAACTATGTATTTTTAGCGACAATTGATTTTCTTTGTAAACATCTCTAAAGCTTATAGCGATAGTGAATCAATGACAATTAATTAATGATGATAAAAAACAAATATCTCTTTTTATTAATGTGTATATTTATTGCCGCTAAAAATTATTTTTACTATAGTGACAATATGATAACCGAGCCAAATGAAATAACAGGTAATAATAAAATGAAAAAATAGGGTAGTATAGGATAGTAATACTGATCAAGGAAACTCTTTCCGAAAGAATTTCTTACTTCTAATTTTCTTCAATAAAAAAAAAATATTCCTAAAATTTTAATTATTAATTGAGTGATCATACATCTCAGAAATCAACGTCACATAAAGTCACAACTCAAAAAATAAAATTTGAGTCGATAAAGATAATCAGTTTGAAATGGACAAACAATATAAATACAGGATAAAAATGAAACAACGTATAATTTAGGTTACCATAGGGGAATAAAAGATGATGGTGAATCGACTGTTATGTCCTCTTCTATATTTGTCTATGTATGTCACCAATTAGATATATTACATTATAAGATAATCATGCTTGGAAAAATAAACATGACATCGATCGATCGTTACACAAGAAAATGACTTTCGTAAAAGAAATATTTCAAAAAAAATTACTTTCATCACTCCAAATTATATTTATATATTGTGTTTTCTTCAATTTAATACGAATTAAAACACAAAATAATATTGGGAAATGCAAACATAAAATCGATTAGTCATATAAGAAATTGACTTTTCATGGAAAGTAACTTCAATCACAACAAATACATTATCCGTTGTGTCTTCTTCCATTAAATAATTTGAGATTAAATGATAAAATCAAACAATGTTGGGAAAAATAAATATGAATGATTTTCGACGTGTCAAACACACACTTTATCTCTCGTGCCTTATTTTGTTTAATGTTGAGTTCTACATCGGTAGGATAAAGAAGAATTTGTATTCTTTATATGGTTTTGGACTAAACTTTACTCACAAGTCAACTTTTAAGGTTGAATTATGTCTAAAATTCATATCATTAACAAATTAAATATGGAGTTAAAAAATAATATAATGGTTTGGAGAAAAAAAAAGAACATGAAAGTGGATAAGTGTGATGTGTAAATTTGTCCCTCTAAATATATATAAAGTTGTAAATCTATTATAGACAAGCATGTCAAGTGTCACGGCTTTGATAATGACTTTTTTTAAAAATTGTTATTGCTATGCTATAGAATTCTCCCATGCACGGTTTTGGTTTGACTCTTAAGATATTATTCGTTTTGAATTTAGCCTGTATTATGAATTTAATCCTCATGAGGTACCTAACTTTCTTCTTTCATTCTGATATGAGATTTCCTAAAATATAATGTGTATTAGAGGTTTGCTTTCCGTCATGAACGTCACATACATATAATGTTTAATTTCTTTAATTAATTGTTTGTCAAAGTGAAAAATGGATAAGGCAAACACATGCAATGCCTAGCTACGATCGAAGTCAAAAAAATAAAAGTTAGGAACAAATTAATTGGATTACAATTGTTCTCATGAATAGATCATAATGGGATAAGATTAAAGACTCATTTAATGAATAGATGATAATGGGATAAGTTTCTCATAATAGTAACAATATTGTCATACTCTCTATATCTCTCGGTTGTCGTACTATTTAGTTGTTATTGTTCTTTACTTCGGAATGTTATATACAGGGAAGTAGCTACATAGTCTTTAGGGTGGCCAATGGGATATCCTTCGTCAGAAAATTATATCGTATATACAAATAAAATGATATACAAAGTGGTTAAATAACGTATTCTAGACACTCTTAACATAACAAGGTGTTGTAGCCTAGTGATTTAAGGTGCCTTGAAAGAGCCAAGTCTTTAAGCGTTTGTGAGTTCAAATCTCGCTAGTAATAGCTTTAAGCCTTTTTTGTTTCTTCAATTTTTTCATGTATATTTAAAATTTCTAGTGCTCTCATTCAAATTTTTTCATGTATATCACATACTTTTTTTCAAATTTTTTCATGTATACTACGTAGTTTAATTTTAAAATTTCTAGTGCACTCATTCATCCAAAAGAAAAAATGTACTCGTGTACAATTCTTGGACACTCTTCATGAAATTTCTGGTTACGCCACTGATTATATATAATGCTTGTCACACTATGTGTCATGATTTCTTTATTTTCACATTTTATTTTTCTATAGTTACTTTGAATTACTTTCCTTTCTTTGAGTCGAGGATCTATCTGCGTACACTCTTCTCTCACCAAACCCATCAAGTAAGACTACATTGTGCTTGTTGTTATTGTTGTCATACTTTTTAGAATGAAAAAATATCTTTTATTAGAACAAAAATATCAGAGAGGATCTATATTAAGATACTTATAGGTACAATATTTTTGATTTTTTTCAAAAAAATCTGTGGAATGTAAGAACAAGTACAACTCATACATTAGTATCTTAGAAATATAAAAATTTATAGACCATGTAGCCCCTAAAAAGTTCAATTGATAAGTTACCATCATAGATTTATTTTTTCCCAATTATTATTTTTATTACAATATTTTATTTTATTTTTAAAAAATAAAATCCAAGAGCTCATGTTACATTAATGGGCCTAGTTACCCATGCTGGAAATGAGTCCAGGCAATGTGGGCCCATTTTGAGAAATTCCTAGAAAAATGTGGTCCCTTTGGGACCATAATTAGTGTATGTTTTCTTGTGATGCACATGATGGGCTTTACATATGTTGCTATCTGAATGACTCAAAAAGTACTTAAACCCATATTGGAAATTAGATAAGCCCAGAGTGTTTTTGGATAAAAGCCCAAATTATATTCTCTTATATTTTATAATAAAAAAAGAAAAACTACGTAATTAGACATACTTCACTATTATATATACTGTTATTACTTATACTTTCAAAATATTACATATTTTATCACTAATTAAGAGTTCGTACATATCTTACACTTAGATATTTGTATTTTTACTACCAGATACACAAAAATAGGGAGAGAGGCAAGAGAGATAGGGGAGGGAGGCAAGTGTGATTCAAATGTATATGGGATACTAGATGTAAGGGAGAGGGGCGAGTGAGATGGGAGAGAGGTGAGCGAAATTCGCTATGTATATCATATACATGTGAATCCACTAGGATACAATGTATCTAGAACAAATTACACATAAATTTGACCCTATGTATCCAAGATACACTTATCTAGAGGCACCAAAATATGGTAAGACGTAATATTGCAAACTAGAGTGTATCTAAGTAATTAACTCCTAAACTAATGAGATTTATATAAGTTCCCCTAATAAAAAACTACCTTGTCAAACAAACATTCATATCGTTTATCCTAATTCTATCTATACTTTCAAATAATTACATATATTTTTATTAATTAGGAATTTTGTACTATATTTTAAGTTAGATACATTAAGATACATATTTTTTTTAAATTAGCCTAAAATAAAGCCCTTAATTATCTGTTCACTTAATTCTCTCCATAATTTATGCATTCACTCCAAATCAACTCACTCTCTCCCTAAATTCTCTCAAATTCACTCTCTCTTCGCCCTCTCCTCTGTTTCTTCTTCGATGAATCCTGGATTAACCAATCCCCCACCGTCCTCCACCACTTAGCACTCCTGTCTCCGACGGAGAATCACCATCGCTAGCTCATTCTTCCCTTCGACTCCGGTGATGTTAACGGTAAGTCACAACCACACAACATTGTTGCTCACAACAAAAACTCAAAAGGTGAAACAAACATCATCGTGGTTAGATGTCGGATTAGCCGTGAATGTAATTGAAAAAATCCAGTATTAGTTTGTTTGTTGTTTCTCTTACTTCGAGGCTTATTGTTGCTCTAAAAAAAGTAATTGTTAGTGGAAATAATAAGCGGAGATTTACGCATGTGTCTGACACATTATTAATGTATATGACACATTATTGATGTATTGACTCATTGTTGAGTTAAATTACATGTATTCAGTTTTTATTAGTGTATGTATATGATTAAGTGTATATATTTGACAAAATATATACATGCATGTATTGGAGATTTACAAATGTATCTGACACATTATTAAGTTAAGATTATATGTATCTAATTTTTATCAATCTTCTGATTAAGTTACGACAATCTTGACATATATCAAATGAACCTTTTATATCACAATCTAAATAATCCTAGTTTGATATTGTTTAGAAGAAATGTGAATCTTTTATGGGTGGACTAGTACTTTTATGGTCAATAATTATTTCTGTGGTTCATCTACTATAGTTAGTTACTAAAGGAAATAAAATAGGGGAAAGTGAAAACTTAATACAGAAATGTTTAAAAATACTTTTTCTCACGTGTTCATTGTAGACTATGATGTTCTTTCACGAGCTAAAAAAAATTACTATCTTGCAACAAACATGTTGTACGTACAAATTAGTAGGTAAATCATACCAAAATATCTAAAAAGTTAGGAAAACAAATAATGCAAGGGATAGAGACCTTACACTATTTCTATTTTACACTATTGGGACCATGGATTCCCTACACGAGTTGTTAATATTACTCTTTTATTCTTCCATTTTATTTCTTGAGAGCTCCTTCACACTAACATGCTCCAATATTTTTATATGTTTTCTTTTATCTTCCTTCCTACACTAAACAATTCAACAAAAGTAATAAAAAATATTTGAAGTAAATTTCCATTACTAGCCTCAGACAACCTTGGCTTCGATAACTCCAGCATTAGTGACGTGGAAATGAGTTCTAAATTTTAAATAAAAATATCTAAAAACTTGATTTCAGAAAACAATATGCCCAATTTTTGCAAATTCCGCTAGAAATGTAAGAAGTTGATTATGAAGTGACTAAACTTATAAAAGTATATACACTTTGACTATACGTTAAATAAGAGTCCCAAAATGAATGGGTCGTGCATGTAACCCGGTAATTATTATTCGTTCGGCCCATTAACAAAGTCCAAAATTAAAGAGGCACTTTTTACGGCACATAGTGGCGTTTTAGCTTGTGTATCTTCGCCGTTCTCCACCGTAGCTTCATCGTCGTCGAAGAAGTAGCTGTATTTCTTAGTTACCGGTAATTTCTCTCTCCGTCAGATTGAATTTTATAATCTGTTTTACTTTTTGTATTGAAATTCTGCATATATTTTTACCTCTTTTACATCGCGTGCCGGATTTTTTTTTTGCCGCTGGTGGTTGTGGCGGTGGATGATGAGTTTATCGGTTTTTTCTGTACATAATTTTAGAATTATAACTTAGTTTTTGTAGATGTGATGAAATTTAGATTTACTAGTATAATTAAGCTTTTCTTTTGTGTGGAAGGACTCATGAACACGAACTAATTTGTTTTTTGTTACGATTGAAACTAATATGTTCGATTAATTAGTTAATTTCACTGAGTATGAGAGTGGCAAAATTTGCTTGCAAATTTGTAGAATTAGTTGTCTGAGGAACTTGATTAGCATCTGTGCTTGTGTAAGGATTTGGTAATACGAAGTTTTTGCGTTTGTATGAAATATACGGTGGAGTATTACCAGAGGCTTATCTTATTCTAATTAGCAAAATAGTAAAAAAGGTGTAGACTTGAACTGCATATTAGCTCATTCCTTGGTTGGAATCCATTCATTTGAGTATAACTCCTAGTAATTACATGCTTGGTCTATGTGAAAGTCTTTTCTCTAAATATCCAGAAATAGAGTTCGATTTAGTTTTCAAAATCATATCGCATGGAAAATTGTTGTCTAGGCTCTGGATCTGTGTAATTCCCACTGATTCATTTTACCAGCGAGAAGTATACAACTTAAGGTTCTATCAAAATCTTCAACAACAACAACAACAACAACAACATAATACCCAGGGTAATCCCACAAGTCAGGTTTGGGGAGGGTAGTGTGTACACAACCTTACCTCTTCCTTGTGAAGGTAGAGAGGTTGTTTCTCAGAATATAAAAACATTTAAGTCTCTCTCTCTACTCGTGCACGTGCATGTGCTAGTCAGAAAGAAAAATAGTATAGTGAACTGTGGTGGATAATGGATTTTAGTGGATGAATAATTGATACTAGAAATTAGGAATCTAGGTAGTAGTTCAGTGAGTTCTGTTTAATTATAACACCGCTATTGTTTTGTCAGAATGGTTGAAATGCTGGTCTTTGCCTTGCACCCTTGCCTTTTGATCAAAGGTCAATGTTTATGAGGCAAATTCTATAAGTAGTTCTCCAGTCATGTCTTATGAAAATCTGGCATTTCTTAAGAATCATGTGTGTCGGTTTGTGTAGTGACAAATAATTAAGTGGTTGTTGACATAATTACAGAGGGTGGCATCTAAATGAATGGCTTTCTTTTAAGGGACCTTGACTCTACTCCATGTTACAGTACCTCAAGATTCCTATACCTGATGACTGAACTGCTTTAATCTGCAGCACTTGCTGCTTGTTGTCCATTACGACGTAAGGACAAATACACGAGGCAGTTTGAGATACTAAGTTGCAGTATTCCTGTCTGCCTTAGAAAGTTTTTTAGAAATTATATGCATAAAATATCTAATTTTACAGAGAGACCATGCGTTCACGAACCGGTGCCTTAAAAGGTCCATGCAGGACAAAACTATGGACCTATCTACTTGTGATTTTCCATGTACCCCCTCTCATTTTTTTCTTCTATATGTGCTGGTTGTACCTTCTTTTAGATGTGATAATTGATTGACTTCAGATCCATCTTAACATAACTATTTGTGCGACACTTGTGTTATGGATATGCTGGACCTTAAAGGCCCTATGTTCATTGTTGTATGACACTGTTGGTCTTACAACCGTTCTATTGAATTTGCCTTTCACCTAGGTAGGTAGTCATTCTCTATAGTGCAACATTCCTGTAGTACTCCATTTCAACCATTCTTATTTTGTTTATGTGTTACATCTTCTTCTCTCATGTCATCCTCCTGATTGAATCTAGATATTTGAATTTTCTTCATTTAGGCATTTGGATCCGTCTAATCTCTCCTCAATCTTTCTCTTCTTACGCTAGTTAGATTTGCAGTACATATGTTCTGTTTCACTTCTGTTTATCATAAAACCATTATTTTTTACATTGTGTTACATAATTCAAGCTTTTAGTTGACACACTGACTAATCTTGTGAACCAACACAATATTGTCCACAAATAATATACACCATGAGACCTTATTCTCTATCGTTTGGTAGCTCATTCATTTGTAAGGTAAAGAAGTACAGGTTTAATAGAATATTCGGTCTGAACCCACAGTTATGAGGAACTCCATTGTATTCCCTATTACTTTTTTCACACTTGTGACAATCTGCTTCTTGCATACGTCTTATGACATTTATATATTCGATATGGATTCCTTTCTTCTATTGCCACCAAAAGACTCTTCTTGACACTATTGTATGCCTCTCTGAGTCACTAAATTATTATGTATAGATGTTCTTTGCTTCCTATAGCTTTTCATCATTATTTTTAGTAAAAGGAAGGCATCTGTTATGGATTTACTGGGCATAAATCAATTTTTCTTGTCATGTATAGTGTTAGTAAGTCTATGCTTTATCACTCCTTTACTGTTAGGGTGTTTTTTCCTATGAGTTCTCTTTCTCTCAACTTTTTACGAACTTAATTTATTTTCTTTGTTGATTCGTCGTAGTTATGGCCGGTAGAAATCGTATGCCTCGTCAACCTGACAACTTCAGAGGATTCCGTGATGGGCCACCACCACGGGTTATTATGCAGCGAGGACCAGGACCCCTCCCTCCTCATCCATCAGTCCTTGAGGAGGAACTAGAGCTCCAGCATAGGGACATGCAGAGATTTATTGCTGAAAACAGACAGGTGATTGATGAGAATGTTATGCTTGAAAGGGAATTATCTGCTGTAAAAGATGATATACATAGATTAAGTCAGGTCATTCCCAAAATGCGTGCTGACAATGAGGCACAGTTACGAGAGTATATTGAAAGAGGAATGAAGTTAGAGGCTGATCTTCGATCTACGGAGCCTCTGAGGTTAGAGGTAATCCAATTGAGAGCTGAATCTCAGAAGCTAATTTCTTTACAGAAAGAGCTATCTGCCCAAGTTCAAACTCTTACTAATGATACTAATCGACTACAAACTGAGAATAAGCAACTATCAGCTATGAAGACTGATATTGCTAAATTGCAGAAAGAATTGGCGGAAGCAAGGTATGAAGTTAAAACTTCCCCCCCCTAAGAAAAGATGAATAAACATGAAATACTTTGTTATAATGGTCCTCCGGTGTCAAAAGCCTCATTTGTTATAATGTATGTGATGACCAACTTGTGATAACTTCTCTTTTTGACTATTCAATTTGATGATGAAATTGTAGGAGGCAATTTGAATATGAGAAGAAAGCAAATACAGAACTGGTGGAACAAAATCAATCTATGGAGAAGAATCTCATTTCAATGGCTCGTGAAATTGAAAAGCTGCGAGCAGATAAAGTTGGACGAGGCCTTGGTAAGTTCTCTATCTCCTTTCTTATCTGATTTTATGATGTAAACTTTTGAGCCGTGGAAACAACTTAGTTTATATTTTCTCTATTTCATCTAGGTGTAGGAGCCTATGGCATGATGAATGGAAGCCCTGAGATGAGATATCCCGGTGGAGCATATGGTGATCCATACAGTGGCGGTGGTTGGGGTTCCTATGACAATCGTGGTCCTCCCAGACGTTGAGTGCTATATATATATAGTGACAGCACTTGAAGTGAAATGTAATGTGATGTTTTCTCCCCTTTTAGAAATGTAACTCTCAATTTTATGAAACAAATATGCTATGAAACCAAGATTTTCCGATTGGACCTTGGGCTTAAGAACACATCATTCACATCTTTCTATTCAATTATAAGCTAATGAGTTGTTATTGTGGTAGTATCGTCGTGCTGACTATAGATTGTCATATGCATGCTTCACAACTGAATGGACTCTATGAATTGCATTGGCATATAAGTTCCATATAGCTTACAAGAGGTAAGAGCAAAAGCAGATTTAACCACAAATATTCTTCTCTGCTATTGTTGATTATATTCTCCTAGAGCTTTACTATTTCTGGGATATAAACTGGGTACTTATGGATACAATCAGACCAAGGTCCATCACTTGGAGTTTTTATTGTCTTGTTACACTTCCAAACAGCACTGTTACACTTGAATCCACTCCCAAATGCAATCTGCCAAATTCTGTCACCTTTCTTCATCCTTCCCTTAGCTTCAATATAACTCAGTTCATACCACAATGATGAAGAAGACGTGTTCCCAAACCGGTGCAGAGTCATTCTCGATGCCTCAACATGTTCTGCAGACAGCTGCAAGTTCTTCTGCAGTTCATCAATCACCGCTCTTCCACCAGCATGAATGCAGAAATGTTCAAACGCTTGTTTGAAGTCCGGAATATATGGTTTCAGTTTCGAGTTAAAGACCTTTCGGCCAATGAGTGACAAGAGAAACAGAAGTTGTTCTGATGGAGGAAGAACAAGTGGTCCAAGTGATGTTATATTAGACTTCAATGCCTCCCCTGCTATGGCCATTAGATCTTTTGACAAGGAAATTCCTGTTTTACCTTCTGAATCCTCAGTTTCAAATACACAATTATAAGATTTGTCGTTAGATCCTTTGTGTGTTCTCACTGTATGCAGCAACTTGTACTTGGCTCGCCGTTGATCTGCCCACCACTTGTTTGATAAAAGTATGGCTGCACCTCCCATTCTGAACAGACAATTTGGTAGGAGCATTGATCTATCTTTGCCTCTGTAGTAATTCGGCGTGATGATTTCTGTGCTGACAACCACAGCAATCGATTTGGGATGAACTTGGAGAAGATCACGAGCTAAATCAATGGAGATCAATCCAGCACTACACCCCATTCCTGAAAGATTATAGCTCTTGATGTTGTCTCTCATTTTGTACTTATTAACCACCATTGCTGATAAAGATGGCGTTGGCGAAAAAAGGCTACAGTTCACTATAAGAAAGTCGATATCTTTAGGCTTTACCTCTGTTTTCTTGAAGAGAGAATCCATGACTGAAATTATCACCATTTCAGCTTCTTCTCTTGCAGTGTCCAAGCTAGGTGCAGGAGGGATACAATGAATTGCTGGTGGCAAACATGTGTCTTCTCCTAAACCAGACCTCTCAAGAATCTTCAGTTGGAATTCAACACTCTTTGGCTCTGAACTAAGTATGATTCTTGAATGCTCCATGAAGATTGAAAAGGGGACGCGCAATGACAGAGGTGGCTTGTAACATGCATAATCGACTAGGTAAACCCCTCGAGGCCTTGACATGAAGTATAAAATGGACACGAGGATGACAACGAAAGATGAACAGACAGTTTTGGTGTAATCAAACTGAATGGAGTTCCAAAGATTGGAAATTTCCTCAGGGCCTAGTTGAATAGCTTGAACAAAAACCATAGCCATTATGGGCAACAATAGACATGTCAAGAAGTGATTCACAACATATTGGTACCCAAGTTTTGCACACTTGAGTTTAACTGATCTCTGAGCCTGAGGCATATTTGTCTTAAAGATTATGAAAGTTTTAATTTTGATCAGTAGCTGGAGAGGTATAGCCTGATCTGAGAAGTGCTATTTCAGTTCGGATAGACTTTATTCAAGAATGTCACTGCACGGGAACATATGGATAGTGAGATGATTATAGGAGACATTTTATAAGACAAAAAGGATCATTTCATCATAGAAATAAGTGAAGTAAGTGAAGGGTAGATTGGTAGCCAACAGCCAACGCCCACTCTTCAAGTCTTGCCTGTTTTAGTATATGACATAACATTAGTTGACTAATAAAATATTATCCAGTTGTTTTGACTAAACTATAGTTTGGTTTGGTCTTTCGGAGAAGAACTTCCCATCAATAACAAAGTAATTATCATAATTTGCTCATAAACTTATTTTTTTTGTTTTTCCATCCTGTGTTATGTACCTATATTAATTGGGGTGTAAAGTGCTCCATAACAAAGGCGACTTCGTATTCGGGGGACTCAAATCTGAGACCTCTGGCTAATGATGAATGCATACTTACCATCCCACCAAAGTCCTTGTTGATCGTAATACTTATTAATTAGGAGTACTAAATTACTCACACGTGACAAAGAAAATTACCGGAATGCCCACTATTATTGACCAAAGCAGTACGTATATGATTCAAACGTAAATATTCATGAAGTGATCGATGCAACACAACATATGTGACGTGACTGCTGTCCTTTTCATTTTTTATTTTGTTATATATATATATTAAATCAGTTATTTTTTTTATTGATATAAAGGATAAATATAAAAGAATAGAAAGAAAGGAGCCAAAATTAAGTGTGGAGTTGGAGAAAAATAAAGAAAAAACAAGGGAAGAAAAAGAGAAAAGAAAAAGTAATATAAGTAGAGAATTTTTTTTTTTTAAAAAAAATTAGCTACAAAAACTACAAAAGCTAGAAAGAATAAATACTTTGATGGATATAAAAGTAAATAAACATTGATTGATAAATACTTTGGATATAATGAACATTGAACTACTACGTAAAAGTCTTAACTAAGTATACTTAAAAGAAGTATGTAGAAGGCCTTATTTGGAGTACTACTATGACAAAAGTAGAAAGAGTTTAATCCAACAACTTGAAGTTAAACCTAATTTGAAACTAGGAAGATGTGCTTCATGCCTTTTAATATATGACCAATTAAATGGATTTTGATGCAGCGATGTGACTGATTCATGCTTAATCAGAAGTCTTAGATTTGAGCTTTGGTTATGGAGAAAATCCTATTGGGCCTTGGGTATGGAGAAAATCCTATTGGGAGCGTCACTCCAAATGGAGCCTACTACAGTGCACGATCCATTTAATCGGGGCTTCAATGCTACATATACTCATCTTAATTGTTTATGACTTAATTATGATGTGTTAGAAATATCGGGTAAAGATAAAATTTTACCCTTTTTGTTATGATCTCTTTTCGTTTCTTCATTTGTAATATTCTTTTCTCGTTTTTTTATTGAAAAAAAGATTGACATCTTTCGATATTAAGAATCTATTTTATTCTAACATTCATTTTTTACTGGTAAGAACATTCTACCGAACTTATTTATGAACACAAGATTATATAGGGATTTCTGTATATTATGTAGTGTTCTTTTATTTTTTCTAATAAGCTTCATTTTTAATCAAATAATGTCATATAAATTAATTTAGATAGAGTTATAGATTTTCTTACTAGGGCACATTCACAAAAGAAGTTATAGCTCAAACCTGGTATATATGTTTGTATTAAGAAATTTATTAAACTTCAAATACTCAATCGGTCTGCCTCTTAAATATGATTACTATATTTTAATCGATATTTTAGTTGATTTTCGAGTAGCTTCCAATGAGTATGATTAAAAGGAGGTCATCACCAAACAAAAACTACCATCTTTGGATTAAATTTTATTCAATTGTGTAACCCAAGTAAAATGTGATTTTCAAATTAAAAGCCATGCAAATGTAGGTAATTTTTTTTTTTTTAAGCTTTAGTGTATGATTTGACTCCACTCAATATACAATATACCATGTCCATCAACAGACCTACTGCAGCTGTATCACCGAAGTCAAACTAGAATATTCAGTCATGCATTTTCAATATGAGTACACCCGAAAATCGATCAGCCCTCATCCTCTTAGAATGCAACCTTACCTCCTCGTAACTTGAATTGTTATATATATATATATATATATATATATTGAAAATAGTTGCAAGACAAAAATCGAAAGCTGTTCATTTATTGTTGTTTACATTTGTGATATAATAATTCATTTGAACTTGAAAGTTAGGAGTACGTTCAATAGTTGGCAAAGGTAGTTGATGTTTTGTTGGCTACGAAGGTATAACTTCTTGCGAATATAATTTACTTGTACTCAATATTTATAAATTATATAAATTTATTATAATTGAGAAATAAATTTATATATTTCCTCTCTCTTAATTCAGCACATCTCGTCGTCATCATCATACAACGGCATGTTTTACCTTTTCATTGATTTTTATTTTTTGTCTTTCAAATAGTTGGTCTTTAGATTTTAATTTTACCATATAGCAATTAAACTTATAATACTTAGTGGAGCATAAGTTTTTAGAAACTAAAGTCATTAACTCTTAGATGAGAACAAAGACATCATATCGAACGAAGCAATGGCGCGTTGATTTAGCCCAGAGCCATAAACGACAATCTAAATTGATTGGAAATCACGACTGTTTTTCTAAATAGGTCAAATATTGAAAGAAAAATAGAAAAGAAAAATCAAGTGCGTGAGATCAAAGAACTAGTTTTCGGATATTATGATACAAAAATCTAAACTTATGCCCCTGCCAATTTTATTTTTTTAAAGTTAACTATATTATCAAAAATAGTAGAGTTTCGATAGGTTAAATTTAGCATTTCTTACGTACATTGCCAGCTATCATGCAATTAAGTAATGTCTTAATTAAATCTGCAGAATACACATGCAATGTTTTTAAGTTTGATTGGATAATAATTAGTCTTATCAGTAATTTTCCTTTTCGAGTTTCAAGTAGTTAATTCAAATATTTTTCGTTACGTTTAGCAATAATAATAATATATTTAGTATATCTTCAATTTTCATAAGTGACTCTAAAAAAAGTAGTGTATATATATGGAAACTACTTACTTCCATTTTAGAAATTTTATGTTTTGATATATTCTCAACTTAAAAAATACTATTTTTCGTGAAATAATTTAAAAGAAATGTAAGAAATAAATATCCTAAGTTTAACCCCGTCGTCCCTCCCCCCCTCCCTTTTTTCTTTAACCATTAGCAAGAACTACTTATTATCCAAGTGTATGGATATAAATTTTCTTCATTTTAATTATGTTAAGGAATTAAAAAGTTTGATAGTTAAAACATATGGAGTATTTTTTTTATGTGAAGTTTCGATGTAACTTCTATTTTTTTAACATATAAAATGAAACTTCCACTATAGATATTCCAAAAAAAATATAATACTTTCTAATTTTATATTCATGAAGCTCAATATTTAAGTTTAAAATGTCTTATTTGTGTAATTTTTTGTCGAGATTCGAATAAACTTATTCGTTATGCTCTAGATCCGCCTCTGTTGATCTTGATTTCTTGTATAAGGACACTTTGGTAATTAAATTAGTATGAATTTTCTTTTTTCTTATTGGTCCACATATAGTCCTTGTTAATGTATAATTGCTCATTTATTTTTCACGCTGTAGTGACAATACTAGCCTTTAATTTACAACAGGGGGACCTATCTGAATTTATCGTTTTACACCTAATTTTCATTTATAGATTTAAATATTTTCCGTACATGACTTAAATATTTGATATAATATACAAGGATATTCTAAAAGTGTGAATACAATGCATTTCGTTATTGTTATGCGCTTAAACATAGTGTATTTCTCTATAGTGTATTGCACTAGAGAAATTTTATATATGTACGGATATACTTATTATACACTATCAACACATATATAATGTATTTCATTATTAATATGCAAGACATTATCTACACAAATATAATGTGTTTCACTATTAATATTCGAACAGATATAATATATTCCGCTACGTTTTAAAATCAATTTTTGAAAAGTATATATATGCTCTTAACTCACTTTGTACTAAGTTAGCTAGATTAGGACATAGCTAGATTAGGACACGTGTACCACCAAAAATTGGTTATCATTATCATTCCATCTGCCAATGGCCATACCATTAAATTCTTCACTCTTTATGTAGTCTGTATATCTCCACTCTAAATATTCCTCTAACTATTTGTAGTGAAACATATCATTTTTTTTCTTCATTTTTCCAAATAATCCCAAAAATGCCTGAAAATTCTCATTCAATAAAGCTAAGGTATGTCAAATTATGTTACCAATACCTAGTGAACAACATTTTAACATTTTTGTTAGTACCAATTATGGCTACAATTTTAATTCAATTTCTTCAATCAAATCCAAATGACCTTCTCAATTTTTACAACTCACTTTCCCTTACTTCAATTCACTTAGTTTGTTCATTATTCTTCATAAGTTATGTAACAACATGTTACATAATGTCACGTCCAAGAACCATATACTTAGTAGATTACGCGTGTTTTCGCCCTCCTATTACATGTCGTATCCCATTTGCAGCCTTTATGGAACACGCACACCTGATTTTGTCTTCTGAGCCTAAAAGTGTTCGTTTTCAAATGAAAATCCTTGAACGTTCTGGTCTTAGTGAAGAAACAGCGTTACCCCCCGCGATGCATTATATTCCACCAACTCCTACTATGGATTTAGCTAGAGAAGAAGCTGAACTAGTTATATTTTCAGCTATGGATTCGCTTTTGGCGAAAACGGGGCTAAAACCTAAAGACATTGATGTACTTGTTGTCAATTGTAGCCTCTTTTCACCAACTCCTTCACTTTCGGCTATGGTTATAAACAAGTATAAATTGAGGAGTAATATAAAGAGTTTTAATTTATCTGGAATGGGCTGTAGTGCTGGGGTAATATCCATTGATTTAGCTCGTGATATACTTCAACAATACCCTAATTCAAATGCTGTGGTTATTAGCACTGAGATTCTCACACCAAATGGCTATTTAGGTAAACGTACTCTTCAGTCATCTAGTTTATCAACAAGACCGAAATATATATACATTACCTATATACTTCAATTGTATATATGATGCGTATAGGTATGTATATTATACGTATACATGTATATTTTGTATAAACTATACATTATTTATACACATTTTGTAAACTAGATGACTCAAAGCTATTTGGGTTGTAGTTTTCCTATTTAATTATGTAGCAGTATTTGACTCGACACATTTTTTTTTTTTTGAAAATTTTGAACTCAAGTAATTTATTAATAAGTATAAATATTGTAAATTTTGAGCGGTAATAGTCATAAAGTTAAAATTTTGGATCTGTTTCATTATTTATTGTTTTTCAATTTAGGTAAGGAGAGATCGATGTTACTTACGAATTGCCTATTCAGAATGGGAGGAGCAGCCATACTTTTGTCTAACAGAAAATCAGACCGGGGTCGGGCTAAGTACCGTCTAGTACACATAGTCAGGACACACAAAGGTGCGGATGATAAATCTTTTAGGTGTGTACAACAACAAGAAGACCCGGAAGGGAAAGTGGGGATAAATTTGTGTATAGATCTCATGCAAGTTGCAGGAGAAGCATTGAAATCTAATATTACAACAATTGGACCACTTGTTCTACCCGCTTCGGAACAACTTCTCTTCCTTCTTACCCTCATATGCCGAAAATTATTCAAGTCTAAGATGAAACTTTATATTCCGGATTTCAAATTAGCATTTGAACATTTTTGCATACACGCTGGAGGAAGGTATATTCTTCTTTACTTCTTCAAATCACTCAAATTTTATTGAAAATAAAGTATTTTTTTTCGTAATTTCTTCCTATTTGATTTGCATAGAAAAACTAAAGCGCTTACTTAGGTAAGTACACAAATTCATCTAATTAAAATGTACCTAATTTAATACATGTATCATAAGTTAATTTTAGACTCTCTTTTTTCATGTCATTCATATATCCTTATGTTAAATTTTGATTGAATATGTGCGTGTGACCATCTTATCGAATTTAGGACCTTTGTTTGTTCAGATAGATCACGTTGAAATATGTGACTGACTCAAAAAACAAAACTTAAGTTGTCATAAGTACACATTTTTATTTACTTACTGACACATTATCAACATATGAAATACAAATAAAGTAAATTCATGTACTTGCGACGATTTTACTTTATTTTTACAACAGGGCTGTAATAGATGAGCTACAAAACAACCTACAACTATCGGCAGAGCATGTGGAGGCCTCGAGAATGGCGCTTTATCGGTTCGGTAACACATCATCGTCGTCACTATGGTATGAGATGAGTTACATTGAAGCAAAGGGGAGAATGAAGAAAGGTAACGTTGAATTACATGATCATATTATTTAAAAATTTAAACTATTACAATAAAAATATAGTATGATTTTGTATAACACGTAATTATTTTACTATATATTATGTCTCGACAGGTGACAGAATTTGGCAAATTGCATTTGGGAGTGGATTTAAGTGTAATAGTGCCGTTTGGAAGTGTAATAGAACAATCAAGCTTCCAGTAGATGATCATAATCCATGGGCTGATTGCATTGATAGATATCCTGTTGATATTCCAGATGTTGTTAGGCTCTAATTATCTTTAATTAATTCATGAATTTAGTTAATTAAGTGTGTTTTCATTAATTTGTTTGCATGTCGTTTTCCTTTTTTCCTTAATTAGTCTAATTGTATGTTATAATATGAGAATGCGTGTTTTTTAATTTATATGAAATAAATTAAAGTTGATGCAACTATATATGCCGGACTATGTATCACATAAGTTGGATAGAAGTAGTAAATATATATAAAAACAATTCTTACCCATACGAGGTATAAATAGTATAATTTTTCAATTAATTGATACCTGTCTTAATACGCCGTGGACAAGAATGACTCCGTTATCTCTATATATTTAGCTAAAAAAGAGTCCTGACTTTGAAAGTTTCTTTCTTTTAGTTCTCGTTTAATATTCGATACTCACTTTCATGATTTTAGAAGCAAAATATTCCATAGAAGAGGCGGAGGTCAATTATATGTACTAATGGTATGACATAGTTCTTATAATTATACATTGTTTATGTTAAAAAATTTACTTAATATATATAAGTAATTTATTCAATGCAATAAATTATTTGTCCTAAATTTAAAAATTAATAAATTTAAAAATTTTAGTTCGCCTCTACATGTCACTTCATCGATGTTGTTCTCGATTTCTCTCCTTATATAAACTCGACTATTAATTCAAGTAAATCACAACAAGTTATGTCAATAAATGTAGAATGAAAATATTAAAAATTAAACTAAAAAAAAGAGAAAGAAATTGGATACATAAACTATCAATAATTTTGGAATAACTTTAAAAATTATTGAGAAAAGAATTTATTTAGATTGCAGCAATAGCTATATGGACATGCATTTATTTATTTGACCTACCTCCATCAAGTTATTTATGGAAGACATTTTTGGTTGTTTTCGATCCGATAAGTCGGTCGTCCTTCTAATTAATTTTTTATGTTTGGTTTAAAATAGGTAAGTTTAGTTGATGTTTGGTGCCTCAGTCTCGAATTATTTGTCATAATTTTTAAAAATGTATATAATTTTTTCTATACAAATCAAAATTAATTAAATTTTAAAAAGAATACTGAACCCTAACTGAAAAACAAAACAAAAAACATATCAAGGTCCAATATATTTAATTGGAATTTACTCTATTAAGGGTATAGGAGTATTCTAATTTATTACATATAGTCACTATTCAATGTTATAGTACTCTAGTAGGTTTCATTATATATAAAGTTGGACAAGAATTATTTTTTAGAATTATAAATATTTATGTAATTATAAAATCATATCATTCATAATAAAATAAAATAATTAAAATATGTTAAATTATTTTGAATATAAAATTTACATTTTTTTTAACGGACCAAAAATAAAAATGGACAAATGGAGTATCTTATTGTCCTATACAGCAACACATCTACCTGCTACATTTTTTATCAACATAGTAACGAAGTCAGAAATTTATGTAAAAGGACTCAGAAGTTCTAATAACAATTATGAATATCATCGTTGCTTCCCTAGAATTTTTTGGTATGTCAAGAAAATTCTATAACTTGTACAGGAAAAAAGCTTTTTTTTATATATATATGTGTGTGTGTTATTATATATAGAGATAGGTGTCAAAAACACACCTAAACTATCATTTTTTTTTAGTTTCTTACCTAAACTATTAGAAGTGTGAATTTATAAGTTGTAGTCTTTCGTGGAGATTATTATTGTACTCTTTATGATATGGATATTTTAGTTGTATTTACCTTTAATTTGAATCCATTGTAACATACTGTTATAATCCATTTGAGTTTTTGGATCAAACCTAATATGAGCTAACAACTACAACATGTTCAATGTACATAATTCAAACCTAATATGGCTAACAACAACATGTCCAATGTAGATATGCAGACTTTACTCTTATTTAGAGGTAGTTTTCAATAGATCCTCGATTCAAGAAAAAGACATCTCAAAGCAATCCAAAAAAGGAAGTACAAAAGCATAAGAATAAAACTGATAGTAACAAAAACATGTATATTTTATATAGAAGGATAATAAAATAACACACTGCTACCTAATAATCTTTTACCTAATTGATATACACAAAAAGAAGTTGCAATAGAAGATTATGTAGGGGCAAAGAAAACAAATAAAAATGCTTGTTGGGCTAATCGGTCTTCTTGGACCTAAGGCAAGTCGATTCATTTAAGCAAAAATCTCTTCTTCTTTTTTGGGTTTTTATTTAGATTTTGTCCATATTTTTTTGACGAATTTAATTAAACGCAAGTGAAAATAAGTTTACTGACAAGAACTATTAAGGTTGAAGTGTCTAATTTAAATTGTGAATGAATAGTTTTTACTTTTTGTGCAAATAGTGATAAGAAACAAACTAAGGGTGAAAAAAAAAGGAAAAAAATAGCATATTCCTTATAATTTTATTGCTGAAATGCAAAAGAAAGAAAAAGAATATATACTGATTTTACTCTTACTCATAAAAAAATAAATTATTTTCAATAAATTTTTGACTTCAAGAAAAAAGTTTCAAAGCAATATTTTACAAATGAAAATGCCAAAAAAAAAAACTGAAAAGGTAATCTTTCGGATTTAGGAGTACCCAAATTATTTATAAGATTATGATAAAAAATATCTTAAAATCAAAGAAATTCTAATTATCAAAACAAAAAGGGTAAAGGGTCTAAAAAATACTCCAACTTTGGCCGAAATTGCTGTTACGATACCAAACTTTATGGAGGACCTTTTACCCCCCTGTACTATTTAATAGTGTATTTAAAATGTATATATGTGTTCACGTGGACACATTATTATTTATAATTATGCAATATTTATGATGTCCACGTGGACATATATATACCTTTTAAATACACTATTAAATAGTGTAGAGGGGTAAAAGGTCCTTTCCAAAGTTTGGTATCGTTACTACAATTTCGATCAAAGTTCGGTATATTTCAGACCCTTTTCTCAAATAAAAACACAATTATTATTTTTATTATTGGAGAAACATAATTTCATTTCATTTCATTAACACCATACTAATTTTAAAAAATCAAAGTTACATTCATTCCTTGAGAAGTAAAACATTAATTTAACAATTGTTGTAACATAACAACACAGATTATATCGAAAAACTAATCACAAGGACCTAAAGCCCCTGAAAGTTTGTAAAATCAAAACCTGTACCCTCAAAACTTTCAGAATTGCTATTTCAGATCCTTTTCTCCCCTTTTTTTGGACCATAGTATTACATATATATGCTAAGATCATCCAAGACACTAAATTCACCCAACAAGTATCCATAATTATCAACAATTGAAACCCCCAATTTATGTGATATTTTCACGTTGTTATCTTCTGAAATATTCACTCAGGCCTCCTTTAGTAGTTCTTCATCCATTTCATTCTCAATTTCTTCTTTGATTTTTTCCTGAATCCATTTGATGGATTCGAATATCTAGTAACACCCATTGATGATTTTTTTTCCAGATTCATCACTAAAACAAGTTTTTTTATCAGATTTTTCAAAATTTGACTTGATTTTGCATTTTAGTTATGACTAGTTTTGCAAATTCAAGCTTCTTAGACTTGTAACTTTCAGAAGTTTCATCAAAAGTGGTAAAAGTATCCAATCAAATTTTCTTTTTACAGATTGGGTGTTTGATTTCAACACCAAATTTATCATTTTTGTTCTTTCGAACACCAAAAGAATACAATCTAGCATAACTTTTTAATGTTATTTTTTGAAATTTCATGATTGGATTTTATTTTTTTAAAAAAAGGGTGGGGGTGGGGGTGGGGGAGTTTTGGGGGGGGGGGTATTTCAATAAAAAAGAGAGTACAAAAGCAATATTTTTGATAAATTTATTACTTCAAGAAAAATATTTCAAAGCAATATTTTGCAAGTGAAAATGACAAAATAAAAATAAGAAGGTAATATTGTGGATTAGGGTTTCCAAATTATTTTTAGAATATGATGACAAAAATATCTTAGAATCAAAGAAATTCTAATCACCAAAATAAAAGGACAATAAATATAGATAATAATGGAGAAACAAAATTTCATTTAACTATCACCATACTAATTTTTTTTTTTTAAAAAGAAATTTAATTTTATTCATTAAAAAGTAAATCATTGATTTAACAATTATTGTAACATAACAACATAGATTATATCGAAAATCTAAACACAAAGAGCTAAAGCCCCTGAAAGTTTTTAGAATTTAAATTTTACCCCCAATAGTTCTAAAATTGCTATTTTGGACCCCTTTTCCCTCCTTTTTTGGACCATAAAATTACTTATCTATGCTAAGATCATCCATAGCACTAAATTCGCCAACCAAATATCCATAGTTATCAACAATTGGAACCCCTAACTTATGTGAAATTTTCACTTCGTTGCCCTCTGAAATTTTCACCCAGGTCCCTTCAAATAGTTCTTCATCCATTTCATTCCCAAATTCTTCTTTGATTTTTTCCTCAACTCCCTTTGATGGATTCGAATTTACAGTAACAACCATTGATGACTTCTGTTTAGATCCATCACTAGAACAAGTTGTTTTATCAGATTTTTCAGAAATCTGATCCTTTTTTGCATTTTTAGCTATCATCAATTCTTCAAACTCAAGCTTTTTAGACTTGTATCTTGCAGAAGCTTCATCAACAGTGGTAAAAGTACCCAGCCAAATATTCTTCTTTTCGATTGGGTGTCTGATTTCAGCACCAAACTTACCACTTTTTCGCTTTCGAACACCAACAGGATACAATCTAGCACAATTTTTGTTTGATGTTATTTTTTGGGAATTCATGATTGGAGATTTTTTTTTAAAAAGGGGGGCGGAGGGGTAGGGCTATTTCAATAAAGAAATTTGTAGAAAAGCAAACCAAGGGATGAAAAATAAGTTAAATTATGAATATATATATATATATATATAAACAAACATATTAAATAGGGTGACAATTGGCAGGTTGACTAAAATTTAAATGGGGGCATAATTAAAGAATCAAGACAATAAATGAGTCAAGATTCAATCTAACCTAAGTTAAAGATTTAACAAAATACATTTTATATAAATTTTAAAAAAAAATTAATCAAATTATCCGGATAATTTTATTTTTTTGAGAAATTGCAACATTTGATTTTTTTTACCGTCTACATATCCAATCTATTAATGTCCTAATTTGACAATGAATATTAAAATCTCCCAATTTGGTATAATTATCAAATTGGTGCAAGTTGGATGAAATGGAGGCTTGCATCCAAAATCTTATTTGATAAGAAGGTTCTACCAAAGCTTGAAGTCAAGTTCTACAAAGCGATACTTAGACTAACTATGTTGTATAGGGTGGAGAGTTTGCCAGTCAAGAACTCTCTCGTTAAGAAGTTTGAAGTTGCAGAAATAAGAATGTTATGATGCATGTATGTGTATATTAGGAGATATATGATTGAAAATAAGGATATTTGAGACAATGTGGAAGTGACTTCGGTGGAGGACATGATGCAAGAAATGAGATTTCGATAGTTCAGGCATGCGAGATGTCCTAGTGCGGAGGTGTGAGAGGCTGACTATATATGAATGTTTTAAGGAGAAGTAGAGATAGACCATAGATAAATTTGATAAAGGTGATTAGATAAGTCATGTCGCAATTTCAATTTACGTAAAACATGAGCTTCGATAGGTGTTTGTGGACAAATTAGGGTAAAGGGTTAATACCTAGAAGCTAATGGCCTGGTCTTGTCAGATGTCCATACTAGTATTTATTTTATGATATGATAACAAATATATCTTAGAATCAAAGAAATTCTAATCACTAAAACAAAAAGACAATAATATAATTAAAATGGAGAAACAAAATTTCATTTCACTATCACTATACTGATTTTTTCATTTCAAAAAGAAATTTAATTTCATTCATTAAAAAGTAAATCATTGATTTAACAATTATTGTAACATAACAACATAGATTATATCGAAAAGCTAATCACAAAGACCTAAAGCCTCTGAAAGTTTCTAAAATTAAAATTTGAACCTCCAATAGTTCTAAAATTGTTATTCTTGACCCTTTTTTTCTCATTTTTTGGACCATAAAATTACTTATCTATGCTAAGATCATCCATAGCACTAATTTCACCAACCAAATATCCATAGTTATCAACAACTGGAACCTCTTACTTATGTGAATTTTTCACTTCGCTGCCCTCTGAAATTTTCACCCAGGTCCCCTTAAATAGTTCTTCATCCGCTTCATTCCCAATTTCTTCTTTGATTTTTTCCTCTACTCCCTTTGATGGATTTGAATTTTCAGTAACACTCATTGATGACTTCTGTTTAGATCCATTACCAGAACAAGTTTTTTTATCAGATTTTTTAGAAGTCTGATTTTTTTTGTATTTTTAGCTATGATCATATCTTCAAACTCAAGCTTCTTAGACTTGTATCTTGCAGAAGCTTCATCAACAGTGGTAAAAGTACCCAGCCAAATATTCTTCTTGTTGATTTGGTGTCTGATTTCAGCACCAAATTTACCACTTTTTCTCTTCCAAACACCAACAGGATACAATCTAGCAAAATTTTTGTTTGATGTTATTTTTTGGGATTTAATTATTGGAAATTTTTTTAAA